>NW_025317563.1:0-55883 GCF_018873765.1 Telopea speciosissima
ACCATGCATCAAACCAACTTCACCGTTATCACCATGCTCCCCCGGAGTAGCCTCTTCCATCCCACCACCAAGAACAGGCCACAACTCCTTTTTTGAATCGATCCTTCGAAACGATACCTATTTCAGCATATGTTCATTTTCGGTTTAAACAAGACCAGGTGGGTCGTTCGTGGTAAATTGGAGGCATTTCTTTACTTTTTTGGGTTTGGGATTTTCTAAAAAGTGTCCTTAACTCTTATTAGATATGTGGATGCGATGTTGAGGGTCATGACCTTCGAATCGTTACCTATCTCGGCATATGTTCGTTTTCGGTTTAAACTAGACCGGGTGGGTAGTTTGGGGTTATTTGGGGGCATTTCTGTACTTTTTTGGGTTTGGTATTTTTTAAAAAGTGTCCTTATCTCTTATTAGACGTGTGGATGCGATGTTGAGGTTTGTGACCTTCGAATCGAAACCTATTTCGGGATATGTTCATTTTCGGTTTAAAACAGACCGGGTTGGTTGTTTGGGGTTATTTAAGGGTATTTCTATACTTTTTTGGGTTTTGGATTCTCTAAAAGGTGTTCTTATCTCTTATTAGACGTGTGGATGCAAAGTTGACGGTTGTGACCTTCGAATTGATACGTATTTTGACATATGTTCATTTCTGGTCTGAACCAGACCGGGTGGGTCGTTAGGAGTTATTTTGGGGCATTTCTGTACTTTTTTGGATTTTTTTTTTTTCTAAAAGGTGTCCTTATCTCTTATTAGATGTGTGGATGTGATGTTTAGGGTCGTGACCTTCGAAACGATACCTATTTCGATATATGTTCATTTTTTGTTTAAACTAGACCGGGTGGGTCATTTGGGGTTATTTCGGGGCATTTCAGTAGTTTTTTGGGTTTGGTATTTTCTAAAAAGTGTCCATATCTCTTATTAGGTGTAAGGATGCGATGTTGAGCGTCATGTCCTTCGAAGCGATACCTATTTCAACATATGTTCATTTTTGGTTTAAACCAGACCAGGTGGTTCGTTCGGGGTTATTTGGGGGCATTTCTGTACTTTTTTGGGGTTGGGATTTTCTAAAAGGTGTCCTTAACTCTTATTAGATGTGTGGATGCAAAGTTGAGGGTCGGGACCTTCGAATCAATTAGTATTTTGACATATGTTCATTTTCGGTCTGGCCCAGACCGGGTGGGTCGTTTGGAGTTATTTGGGGGCATTTCTGTACTTTTTTGGTTTGGTAATATCTAAAAAGTGTCCTTATCTCTTATTAGACGTGTGGATGCGATGTTGAGGGTCGTGACCTTCGAATCGATACCTATTTTGGCATATGTTCATTCTCTGTTTAAACGAGATCGGAAGGGTCGTTCGGGGTTATTTGGGGGCATTTCTATACTTTTTTGGGTTTGGAATTTTCTAAAAAGTGTCCTTATCTCTAATTAGACGTGTCGATGCGAGGTTGAGGGTCGGGACCCTCGAATTGATACCTATTTTGACATATGTTCATTTTCGGTTTAAACTAGAGCCGGTGGGTCGTTTGGGGTAATTTGGGGGCATTTCTGTACTTTTTTGGGTTTGGGATTTTCTAAAAAGTGTCCTTAACTCTTATTAAACATGTGGTTACGATGTTGAAGGCCATGACCTTCGAATCAATACTTATTTCGGCATATGTTCATTTTCGGGTTAAACTAGACCGGGTGGGTCGTTTAGGGTTATTTGAGGGCATTTCTATACTTTCTTGGGTTTGGTATTTTCTAAAAAGTGTCTTTATCTCTTGTTAGACGTGTGGATGCGATGTTGAGGGTCGTGCCCTTCGAATCGATACCTATTTCAACATATGTTCATTTTTGGTTTAAAACAGACCGGGTGGGTCGTTAGGGGTAATTTAAGGGCATTTTTGTACTTTTATGGGTTTCGAATGCTCTAAAAGGTGTCCTTATCTCTTATTAGATGTGTGGATGCAAAGTTGAGGGTCATGACTTTCGAATCGATACGTATTTCGACATATGTTCATTTTTGGTCCGAACCAGACCGGGTGGGTCGTTTGGAGTTATTTGGGGGCATTTCTGTACTGTTTTTGGTTTGGGATTCTGTAAAAATTGCCCTTATCTCTAATTAGACCTGTGGATGTGATGTTGAGGGTCGTGACCTTTGAATCGATACCTATTTTGGCATATGTTCGTTTTCGGTTTAAAATAGACCGGGTGGGTCATTTGGGGTTATTTAAGGGCATTTCTGTACTTTTTTGGGTTTTGGATTCTCTAAAAGGTGTCCTTATCTCTTATTAGACATGTGGATGCAAAGTTGATGGTTATGACCATCGAATCGATACGTATTTTGACATATGTTCATTTCCGGTCCGAACCAGACTGAGTGGGTTGTTTGAAGTTATTTGGAGGCACTTCTGTACATTTTTTGGTTTGGGATTCTGTAAAAAGTGCCCTTATCTATAATTAGACGTGTGGATGCGATGTTGAGGGTCGTGACCTTCGAATCAATACCTATTTCGACATATGTTTATTTTTGGTTTAAACCAGACCGGGTGGGTCGTTTGGGGTTATTTGGGTCATTTCTTTACTTTTTTGGGCTTGGGATTTTCTAAAAAGGGTCCCTAACTCTTATTAGACGTGTGGATGCGATGTTTAGGGTCATGACCTTTGAATCGATACGTATTTTGACATATGTTCATTTCTGGTCCAAACCAAACTGGGTGGGTCGTTTGGAGTTATTTGGGGGCAATTTTGTACATTTTTTTATTTGGGATTCTCAAACAGTGCCCTTATCTCTAATTAGACGTGTGGATATGATGTTGAGGGCCGTGACCTTGGAATCGATACCTATTTTGACATATGTTCATTTTCGGTTTAGACCAGACCAGATGGTCGTTTGGGATAATTTGGGGGCATTTCTATACTTTTTGGGGTTTGGTATTATCTAAAAAGTGTCCTTATCTCTTATTAGATGTGTGGATGCGATGCTGAGGGTCGTGACCTTCGAATCGATACCTATTTTGACATATGTTCATTTTCGGTTTAAACTAGATCGGGTGGGTCGTTTGGGGTTATTTGGGGGCATTTCTGTTGTTTTTTGGGTTTCGTATTTTCTAAAAAGTGTCCATATCTCTCATTAGACGTGTGGATATGATGTTGAGGGTTGTGACCTTCGAAGCGATACCTATTTCAGCATATGTTCATTTTCGGTTTAAACAATACCAGGTGGGTCGTTCGGGGTTATTTGGTTGCATTTTTGTAGTTTTCTGGGTTTGGGATTTTCTAAAAAGTGTCCTTAACTCTTATTAGACGTGTGGTTGCGATGTTATGGGTCATGACCTTCAAATCGATACATATGTTCATTTTCGATTTAAACTAGACCGGGTGGGTGGTTTGGGTTTATTTGGGGGCATTTCTGTTCTTTTTTGGTTTAATATTTTCTAAAAAGTGTTCGTATCTCTCATTAGACGTGTGGATGCGATGTTGAGGGTCATGAGCTTCGAATCGATACCTATTTTGACATATGTTAATTTTCAGTTTAAACCAGATCGGGTGGGTCGTTAGGGGTTATTTTGGGGCAATTCTGTACTTTTTTGGGTTTCGGATTCTCTAAAAGGTGTCCATATCTCTTATTAGAAGTTTGGATGCAATGTTGCGGGTCGTGACCTTCGAATCGATACCTATTTTGACATATGCTCATTTTCGGTTTAAACTAGACCAGGTGGGTCGTTTCTGTAGTTTTTTGGGTTTGGTATTGTCTAAAAAGTGTCCATATCTCACATTAGACGTGTGGATGCGATGTTGAGGGTTGTGACCTTCGAAGCGATACCTATTTCAGCATATGTTCATTTTCGGTTTAAACAATACCAGGTGGGTCATTCGGGGTTATTTGGTTGCATTTTGTAGTTTTCTGGGTTTGGGATTTTCTAAAAAGTGTCCTTAACTCTTATTAGATATGTGGTTGCGATGTTATGGGTTGTGACCTTCGAATGGATACGTATTTCGACATATGTTCATTTTCGGTTTAAACTAGATCGGGTGGGTCGTTTGGGTTTATTTGGGGGCCTTTTTGTACTTTTTTGGGTTTGGTATTTTCTAAAAAGTGTCCTTATCTCTTGTTACATGTGTGGATGCGATGTTGAGGGTCGTGACCGTTGAATCGATACCTATTTCGGCGTATGTTCATTTTTGGTTTACCACAGACTAGGTGGGTCGTTTGGGGTATTTAAGGGCATTTCTGTACTTTTTTGGAATTCGGATTCTCTAGAAGGTGTCCTTATCTCTTATTAGACGTGTGGATGCGAAGTTGAGGGTCGTGACCTTCAAATCGATACTTATTTTGACATATGTTCATTTTGGTCCGAACCAAATTGGGTGGGTCGTTTGAAGTTATTTGGGTGCATTTCAGGCTTTTCTTGGTTTGGGATTCTCAAAAAGAGCCTTTATCTCTAATTAGAAGTGTGGATACGATGTTGAGGGTCGTGACCTTTGAATTGATACCTATTTTGACATATGATCATTTTCGGTTTAAACCCAGGCCGGGTGGAGTCGTTTGGGGTTATTTTGGGGCATTTTCTGTACTTTTTCGAGGCTTGGGATTTTTAAAAAGTGTCCTTATCTCTTATTAGATGTGTGGATGCGATGTTGAGGATCGTGACATGCGCATCGATACCTATTTAGACATATGTTCATTTTCGGTTTAAACCAGACCAGGTGGGTCGTTTGGGGTTATTTGGGGGCATTTCTGTACTTTTTTGGGCTTGGGATTTTCTAAAAAGTGTCCTTAACTATTATTAGACGTGTGGCTGCGATGTTGAGGGTCATGACCTTCGAATCGATACCTATTTTGGCATATGTTCATTTTTTATTTAAACTAGACCGAGTGGGTCGTTTGGGGTTATTTGGGGGCATTTCTGTACTTTTTTGGGTTTGGTATTTTCTAAAAAATGTCCTTATTTCTTGTTAGATGTGTCGATGTGATATTGTGGTTCGTGACCTTCAAATCGATACCTATTTCGGCATATGTTCATTTTCGGTTTAAAACAAACCAGGTGGGTCGTTTGGGGTTATTTAAGGGCATTTATGTACTTTTTTGGGTTTCGGATTCTCTAAAAGATATCCTAATCTGTTATTAGACGTGTGGATGAGAAGTTGAGGGTCGTGACCCTCGAATCGATACGTAATTCGACATATGTTTGTTTCCGATCCGAACCAGACCGGGTGAGTCGTTTGGAGTCATTTGGGGGCATTTCTGTACTTTTTTGGGCTTGGGATTTTCTAAAAAGTGTCCCTAACTCTTATTAGACGTGTGGATGTGATGTTGAGGGTCATGACCTTCTAATCGATACCTATTTTGGCATATGTTAATTTTCAGTTTAAACTAGACCGGGTGGGCCGTTAGGGGTTATTAGGGGGCATTTCTGTACTTTTTTGGGTTTGGTAGTCTCTATAAAGTCTCCTTAGATCTTATTAGAAGTGTGGTTGCGATGTTGAGGGACATGACCTTCGAATCGATACCTATTTCGGCATATGTTCATTTTCAGTTTAAACAATACCAGGTGGGTTGTTCGGGGTTATTTGGGGGCATTTCTGTACTTTTTTGGGTTTGGGATTTTTTAAAAAGTGTCCCTAACTCTTATTAGGCTTGTGGTTGCGATGTTGAGGGTCATGACCTTCGAATCGATACCTATTTCGGCATATGTTCATTTTCGATTTAAACTAGATCGGGTGGATCGTTTGGGGTTATTTGGGGGCATTTTCGTACTTTTTTGGGTTTGGTATTTTCTAAAAAGTGTCCTTACCACTTGTTAGACGTGTGGATACGATGTTGAGGATCGTGACCTTTGAATCGATACCTATTTTGGCATACGTTCATTTTCGATTTAAAACAGACCGGGTGGGTTGTTTGGGGTTATTTAAGGGCATTTCTATACTTATTTGGGTTTTGGATTCTCTAAAAGTTGTCCTTATCTCTTATTAGACGTGTGGATGCGAAGTTGAGGGTTGTGACCTTTGAATCGATATGCATTTTGACATATGTTCGTTTTCGATCCGAACCAGGCCGGGTGGGTTGTTTGGAGTTATTTGGGGGCATTTTTATACTTTTTTTGCTTTGGGATTATCTAAAAAGTGTCCTTATCTCTTATTGGACGTGTGGATGCGATGTTGAGGGTCGTGACCGTCGAATTGATACCTATTTCGGCATATGTTCATTTTCGGTTTAAAACAGACCGGGTGGGTCGTTTGGGGTTATTTAAGGGCATTTCTGTACTTTTTTGGGTTTCGGATTCTCTAAAAGGTGTTCTTAGACGTGTGGAAGCGATGTTGAGGGTCGTCACGTTCGAATCAATACGTATTTCGACATATGTTCATTTCCAGTCCGAACCAGACCGGGTGAGTCATTTGGAGTTATTAGGGGGCATTTCTGTACTTTTTTTGGTTTAGGAATCTGTAAAAAGTGCCCTTATCTCTAATTAGACGTATGGATGCGATGTTGAGGGTCGTGACCTTCGATCGATACCTATTTGGATATATGTTTATTTTTTATTTAAACCAGACCAGGTGGGTCGTTTGGAATTATTTGGGGGCATTTCTGTACTTTGTTGGGCTTGGGATTTTCTAAAAAGTGTCCCTCACTCTTATTAGACCTGTGGATGCGATGTTGTGGGTCATGACCGTCGAATCGATACCTATTTTGGCATATGTTCATTTTCGATTTAAATTAGATCGGGTGGGTCATTTGGGGTTATTTAGGGGCATTTCTGTACTTTTTTGGGTTTGGTATTTTCTAAAAAGTGTCCTTATCTCTTATTAGACGTGTGGATGCGATGTTGAGGGTCATAACCTTCGAATCGATACCTATTTTAGCATACGTTCATTCTCGGTTTAAACCAGACCGGGTGGATCGTTTGGGGTTATTTCGGGGCATTTCGGTACTTTTTTGGGTTTGTTATTTTCTAAAAAGTGTCCTTATCTCTTACTAGACTTGTGGAGGCGATGTTGAGGGTCATGACCTTCGAATCCATACTTATTTTGACATATATTCATTTTCGATTTAAACTAGACCGAGTGGGTCGTTTGGGGTTATTTGGGGGCATTTCTGTGGTTTTTTGGGTTTGGTATTTTCTAAAAAGTGTCCATATCTCTTGTTAGACGTGTGGATGCGATGTTGAGGGTCGTGGTCTTCAAAGCGATACCTATTTCAGCATATGTTTATTTTCGGTTTAGACAATACCAGGTGGGTCGTTCGGGGTTATTTTGGGGCATTTCTGTACTTTTTTGGGTTTGGGATTTTTAAAAAGTGTCCTTAACTCTTATTAGGCGTGTGGTAGCGATGTTTAGGGTCATTACCTTGAAGCGATACCTATTTCAGCATATGTTCATTTCGATTTAAACAGACCAGGTGGGTCGTTCGGGATTATTTGGGGGCATTTCTATACTTTTTTGGGCTTGGGATTTTTTAAAAGTGTCCTTATCTCTTCTTAGGCTTGTGGGTGCGATGTTGAGTGTTGTGACCTTCAAAATGATACCTATTTTGACATTTGTTCAGTTTCGGTTTAAACTAGACCGGGTGGGTCGTTAGGGGTTATTCGGGGCATTTCTATAGTTTTTTGGGTTTGGAATATTTTTAAAAGTATTCGTATCTCTTATTAGACGTGTGGATGCGATGTTGAGGTCATGACCTTGAATCGATACCTATTTTGGCATAAGTTCATTTTCGGTTTAAACTAGACCGGCGGGTTGTTAAGGGTTATTTGGGGGCATTTCTGTACTTTTTGGGTTTGGTATTTTTAAAAAGTGTCCTTATCTTTTACTAGACTTGTGGAGGCGATGTTGAGGGTCATGACCTTCGAATCCATACTTATTTTAACATATATTCATTTTCGATTTAAACTAGACCGAGTGGGTCGTTTGGGGTTATTTGGGGGCATTTCTGTGGTTTTTTGGGTTTGGTATTTTCTAAAAAGTGTCCATATCTCTTGTTAGACGTGTGGATGCGCTGTTGAGGGTCGTGGCCTTCAAAGCGATACCTATTTCAGCATATGTTTATTTTCGGTTTAGACAATACCAGGTGGAGTCATTGGGGTTATTTTGGGGCATTTCTGTACTTTTTTGGGTTTGGGATTTTTAAAAAGTGTCCTTAACTCTTATTAGGCGTGCGTAGCGATGTTTAGGGTCATTACCTTGAGCGATACCTATTTCGGCATATGTTCATTTTGATTTAAACCGGACCAGGTGGGTCGTTCGGGATTATTTGGGGGCATTTCTATACTTTTTTGGGCTTGGGATTTTCTGAAAAGTGTCCTTATCTCTTCTTAGGCTTGTGGGTGCGATGTTGAGTGTTGTGACCTTCAAAATGATACCTATTTTGACATTTGTTCAGTTTCGGTTTAAACTAGACCGGGTGGGTCGTTAGGGGTTATTCGGGGGCATTTCTATAGTTTTTTGGGTTTGGAATATTTTTAAAAAGTATTCGTATCTCTTATTAGACGTGTGGATGCGATGTTGAGGGTCATGACCTTCGAATCGATACCTATTTTGGCATAAGTTCATTTTCGGTTTAAACTAGACCGACGGGGTCGTTAAGGGTTATTTGGGGGCATTTCTGTACTTTTTTGGGTTTGGTATTTTTTTAAAAAGTGTCCTTATCTTTTACTAGACTTGTGGAGGCGATGTTGAGGGTCATGACCTTCGAATCCATACTTATTTTAACATATATTCATTTTCGATTTAAACTAGACCGAGTGGGTCGTTTGGGGTTATTTGGGGGCATTTCTGTGGTTTTTTGGGTTTGGTATTTTCTAAAAAGTGTCCATATCTCTTGTTAGACGTGTGGATGCGCTGTTGAGGGTCGTGGCCTTCAAAGCGATACCTATTTCAGCATATGTTTATTTTCGGTTTAGACAATACCAGGTGGGTCGTTCGGGGTTATTTTGGGGCATTTCTGTACTTTTTTGGGTTTGGGATTTTTTAAAAAGTGTCCTTAACTCTTATTAGGCGTGCGGTAGCGATGTTTAGGGTCATTACCTTCGAAGCGATACCTATTTCAGCATATGTTCATTTTCGATTTAAACCAGACCAGGTGGGTCGTTCGGGATTATTTGGGGGCATTTCTATACTTTTTTGGGCTTGGGATTTTCTGAAAAGTGTCCTTATCTCTTCTTAGGCTTGTGGGTGCGATGTTGAGTGTTGTGACCTTCAAAATGATACCTATTTTGACATTTGTTCAGTTTCGGTTTAAACTAGACCGGGTGGGTCGTTAGGGGTTATTCGGGGGCATTTCTATAGTTTTTTGGGTTTGGAATATTTTTAAAAAGTATTCGTATCTCTTATTAGACGTGTGGATGCGATGTTGAGGGTCATGACCTTCGAATCGATACCTATTTTGGCATAAGTTCATTTTCGGTTTAAACTAGACCGACGGGGTCGTTAAGGGTTATTTGGGGGCATTTCTGTATTTTTTTGGGTTTGGTATTTTTTAAAAAGTGTCCTTATCAGGATGCGATGTTGAGGTTTGTGACCTTCGAATCGATACCTATTTCAGCATATGTTCATTTTGGGTTTAAAACAGACCGGGTGGGTCGTTTGGGGTTATTTAAGGGCATTTCTGAATATTTTTGGGTTTTGGATTCTCTAAAAGGTGTCCTTATCTCTTGTTAGACCTGTGGATGAGAAGTTGAAAGTCGTGGCCTTCGAATCAATACGTATTTCAATATATGTCCATTTTCGGTCCGAACCAGACAGGGTGGGTCGTTTAGAGTTATTTTGGGGCATTTCTGTACTTTTTTTGGTTTGGGATTCTCGAAAAAGTGCCCTTATCTCTAATTAGACATGTGGATGCGATGTTGTGGGTCGTGACCTTGGAATCGATACCTCTTTCGACATATGTTCATTTTTGGTTTAAACCAGACCGGGTGGGACGTTTGGGGTTATTAGGGGGCAGTTCTATAGTTTTTTGGGTTTGGTATTTTCTAAAAAGTGTCCTTATCTCTTATTAGACCTGTAGATACGATGTTAAGGGTCGTAACCTTCGAATCAATACCTATTTCGGTATATGTTCATTTTCGATTTAAAACAGACCGGGTGGGTCGTTTGGGGTTATTTCAGGGCATTTCTATACTTTTTTCTTTTGGGTTTCAGATTCCCTAAAGGGTGTCCTTATCTCTTATTAGACGTGTGGATGCGAAGTTGAGGGTCGTGACTTTCGAAACGATACGTATTTCGACATATGTTCATTTCTGGTCCGACCTAGACTGGGTGGGTCGTTCGGAGTTATTTATGGGCATTTTTATACTTTTTTGTGGGTTGGGATTCTGAAAAAAGTGCCCATATCTCTAATTAGACGTGTGGATGCGATGTTGAGGGTCGTGACCGTGGTATCGATACCTATTTCGACATATGTTCATTTTCGGTTTAAACCAGACCAGGTGGGTAATTTGGGGTTATTTGGGGGCATTTCTGTACTTTTTGTGGTTTGGGATTCTTGAAAAAGTTCCCTTATCTCTAATTAGAAGTGTGGATGCGATGTTGAGGGTCGTGACCTTGGAATCGATACGTATTTCGACATATGTTCATTTTTGGTTTAAACCAGACCGGGTGGGTCATTTGGGGTTACTTGGGGGCATTTTTGTACTTTTTGGGGTTTGGTATTATCTAAAAAGTGTCCTTATCTCTTATTGGACGTGTGGATGCGATGTTGAGGGTCATGACCTTCGAATTGATACTTATGTTGGCATATGTTCATTTTCGGTTTAAACTAGACCGGGTGGGTCATTTTGGGTTTTTAGGGGGCATTTCTGTAGTTTTTTGGGTTTGGTATTTTCTAAAAAGTGTCCTTATCTCTTATTAGACCTGTAGATGCGATGTTGAGGGTCGTAACCTTCGAATCAATACCTTTTTCGATATATGTTCATTTTCGATTTAAAACAGACCAGGTGGGTCATTTGGGGTTATTTCAGGGCATTTCTATACTTTTTTTTTTGGGTTTCGGGTTCTCTAAAGGGTGTCCTTATCTCTTATTAGATGTGTGGATGCGAAGTTGAGGGTCGTGACTTTTGAAACGATAAGTATTTCGACATATGTTCATTTCTGGTCCGACCTAGACTGGGTGGGTCGTTTGGAGTTATTTCAGGGCATTTCTGTCCTTTTTTGTGGGTTGGGATTCTAAAAAAAGTGCCCATATCTCGAATTAGACATTTGGATGCGATGTTGAGGGTCGTGACCTTGGAATCGATACCTATTTCGACATATGTTCATTTTCGATTTAAACCAAACCAGGTGGGTCATTTGGGGTTATTTGGGGGCATTTCTGTACTTTTTTGGGCTTGGGGTTTTTTAAAAAGTGTCCTTATCTCTTATTAGACGTGTGGGTGAGATATCGAGTGTCGTGACCTTCAAAACAATACCAATTTTGGCATATGTTCGTTTTCGGTTTAAACCAGACCAGGTGGGTCGTTTGAGATTATTTTTGGGCATTTCTGAACTTTTTGAGTTTGGTATTTTCTAAAAAGTGTCCGTATCTCTTATTAGACGTGTGGATGCGATGTTGTGGGTCGTGACCTTCGAATCGATACCTATTTTGACATATGTTAAATTTTAGTTTAAACCAGACCGGGTGGGTCGTTTGGGGTTATTTGGAGGCATTTCTGTAGTTTTTTGGGTTTGGTGTTTTCTAAAAAGTGTCCATATCTCTTATTAGACATGTGAATGCGATGTTGAGGGTCGTGACCTTCAAAGCGATACCTATTTCAGCATATGTTCATTTTTGGATTAAACAATACCAGGTGGGTCGTTCAGGGTTATTTGGGGCATTTTTGTACTTTTTTGAGTTTGGGATTTCTAAAAAGTGTCCTTAACTCTTATTAGATGTGTGGTTGCGATGTTGTGGTTCATGACCTTTGGATCGATACGTATTTCAGCATATGTTCATTTTTGGTTTAAACTAGACCGGGTGGATCATTTGGGTTATTTGGGGGCATTTCTGTAGTTTTTTGGGTTTGGTATTTTCTAAAAAGTGTCCTTATCTCTTGTTAGACGTGTGAATGCGATGTTGAGGGTCGTGACCTTTGAATCGATACCTATTTCGCCATGGGTTCGTTTTCGGTTTAAAACAGACCGGGTGGGTCGTTTGGGGTTATTTAAGGGCATTTCTGTACTTTTTTTGGGTTTCGGATTCTCTAAAAGATGTCCTTATCTCTTATTAGACGTGTGGATGCGATGTTGTAGGTCGTGACCTTCGAATCGATACCTATTTTGACATATGTTCATTTTCGATTTAACTAGACCAGGTGGGTCGTTTGGGGTTATCTGGGGGCATTTCTATAGTTTTTTGGGTTTGGTATTTTCTAAAAACTGTCCATATCTCTTATTAGACGTTTGGATGCGATGTTGAGGTTGTGACCTTGGAAGTGATACCTATTTCAACATATGTTCATTTTCGGTTTAAACAATACCAGGTGGGTCGTTCGGGGTTATTTGGGGGAATTTTTTTGGTTTTCTGGGTTTGGGATTTTTTAAAAAGTGTCCTTAACTCTTATTAGATGTCTGGTTGCAATATTACGGGTCATGACCTTCGAATCGATACGTATTTCGGCATATGTTCATTTTCGGTTTAAAGTAAACCGGGTGGGTCGTTTGGGGTTATTTGGGGGCATTTTTGTACTTTTTTGGGTTTGATATTTTCTAAAAGGTGTCCTTATCTCTTGTTAGATAGTTGGATGCGATGTTGACGGTCGTGACCTTTGAATCAATACCTATTTTGGCATATGTTCATTTTCGGTTTAAAATAGGCCGGGTGGGCCGTTTGGGGTTATTTAAGGGCATTTCTGTACTTTTTTGGGTTTCGGTTTCTCTAAAAGGTGTCCTTATCTCTTATTAGACGTGTGGATGCAAAGTTGAGGGTCGTGACCTTTAAATCGATACGTATTTCGACATATGTTCATTTTCAGTCCGAACCAAACCGGGTGGGTCGTTTGAAGTTAATTGGGTGCATTTCTGTGCTTTTCTTGGTTTGGGATTCTCAAAAAAGAGCCCTTATCTCTAATTAGAAGTGTGGATGCGATGTTGAGGGTTGTGACCTTTGAATCGATACCTATTTCGACATATGTTCATTTTTGGTTTAAACCAGATTGGGTGGGTCGTTTGGGGCTATTTGGGCCATTTCTGTACATTTTTAGGCTTGGGATTTTCTAAAAAGTGTCCTTATCTCTTATTAGATGTGTGGATGCGATGTTGAGGGTCATGACCTTCGAATCGATACCTATTTTGGCATATGTTCATTTTCGATTTAAACTAGGCCGAGTGGGTCGTTTGGGGTTATTTGGGGGCATTTCTGTACTTTTTTGGGTTTGGTATTTTTTAAAAAGTGTCCTTATCCCTTGTTAGATGTGTCGATGTGATATTGTGGTTCGTGACCTTCGAATCGATACCTATTTTGGCATATGTTCATTTTCGATTTAAAACAGACCAAGTGGGTCGTTTCGGGTTATTTAAGGGCATTCATGTACTTTTTTGGGTTTCGGATTCTCTGAAAGGTGTCCTTTTCTCTTATTAGATGTATGGATGAGAAGTTGAGGGTCGTGACCTTCGAATGGATACGTATTTCGACATATGTTCATTTGCGGTCCGAATCAGATCGAGTGAGTCATTTGGAGTTATTTGGGTGCATTTCTGTACTTTTTTTGGTTTGGGATTCTCAAAAAAGTGCCCTTATGTTGAGGGTCGTGACCTTGGAATCGATACCTATTTCGACATATGTTCATTTTCGATTTAAACCAAACCGGGGGGTCGTTTGGGGTTATTTGGGGGCATTTCTTTACTTTTTCCGGGTTGGCATCATCTGAAAAGTGTCCTTATCTCTTATTAGACGTGTGGATGCGATGTTGAGGGTCGTGTCCTTCGAATCGATACCAATTTTGGTATATGTTCATTTTCGGTTTAAAACAGACTGGGTGGGTCGTTTGGGGTTATTTAAGGGCATTTCTGTACTTTTTTGGGTTTTGGATTCTCTAAAAGGTGTCCTAATCTCTCATTAGATGTGTGGATGCGAAGTCTAGGGTCGTGACCTTCGAATCGATATGTATTTCGACATATGTGCATTTCGGTCTGACCCAGACTGGGTGGGTCGTTTAGGGTTATTTGGGGGCATTTCCGTACTTTTTTGGTTTGGGATTCTCAAAAAAGTGCCATTATCTCTAATTAGAGGTGTGGATGAGATGCTGTGGGTCGTGACCTTGGAATCGATAGCTATTTTGACATATATTCATTTTTTGTTTAAACTAGGGCGGGTGGGACGTTTGGGCTTATTTCGGGGCATTTCAGTAGTTTTTTGGGTTTGGCATTTTCTAAAAAGTGTCCATATCTCTTATTGGACGTGTGGATGCGTTGTTGAGGGTCGACACCTTTGAAGAGATACCTATTTTAGCATATGTTCATTTTCGATTTGAACCAGACCAGGTGGGTCGTTTGGGTTATTTGGGGGCATTTCTGTACTTTTTTGGGCTTGGGATTTTCTAAAAAGTGTCCTTAACTCTTATTAGACGTGTGGATGCGATGTTGAGGGTCATGACCTTCGAATCGATACCTATTTTGGCATATGTTCATGTTTTGGTTTAAACTAGATCGGGTGGGTCATTTGGGGTTATTTGGGAGCATTTCTGTACTTTTTCAGGCTTGTGTTTTTCTAAAAAGTGTCCTTATCTCTTGTTAGACGTTGGGATACGAAGTTGAGGGTCGTGACCTTCAAATTGATACGTATTTTGACATATGTTCATTTGCGGTCCAAACCAGACCAGGTGGGTCAACCTTGGCAACCAAGGATACGTTTGGAGAAGTATGAGAACATTTGTAGACCCGCACCATGGGAATTATCATTCCGGGTGAACAAGATCCACCAGGATGTAGATAAAATCCAGGAAACACTCATGAGAATGGCGGTCTTGGATGATAAGTACCAGGAGGAGCTTCAACAGCTGGAACCTGTTAGAGAACAGTGGGCGCTCCCTCAAGCAATTTGCCATTTGGAAAACTTTGTAAAGTTAACTTTGACCTTGACACAAGACCTATGTGGGACTCCTCCCCCGTCTCTGTATCAGGGTGACAGAGAATACCGCGCGTGGGCAAGAGGACATGATGATTTCTATATGTGGTCATGTCAATGAGGGAGAAGCAGTAAATGACCCAAAAGGGAATATCCACCCAGTTATTTCAACCCCAGAAAAGAGGTCCGAAAGTTTAATTTCTCAAGGAGAAAAGAAGGATCGCAGCTTCTATAAGTCATTGGCGGAAGCAAGAAAGATGTACCAAGCGGCTTCGGAAGCCTTTCATGCCATTGGGCAATTGATACCAGAAGAAACCCATACAGTCCAGCAGGTTGCTGAAAAGTGAGAAACCCTGTCAGGAATCCTAAATCAAGCCCGAAAGTCTATCGTGGCCTTGTCTGATGAAGGAGGTAAAACCCGAATTTGTCCCAAGGGTCCTCTTATCATCACTGATAGTGACGAAGA
The DNA here is from genome assembly GCF_018873765.1 of Telopea speciosissima. Lineage (NCBI taxonomy): Eukaryota > Viridiplantae > Streptophyta > Magnoliopsida > Proteales > Proteaceae > Telopea > Telopea speciosissima. The sequence continues at coordinate 15,476 of NW_025317563.1, forward strand.
AGATGGGGACTTTTGCCCAGTCCGGTTGGTCATTAAAGAAAGAGAGTCAGGGGTGGCAGAAACCAGGAGTGGCCGAAACTTCAAGAATAAAGAGTTGACAGTGGAAAAATATCGGTCTAGCCAATCAACGACGGTTGTGGAGCCAGAAAACCGAGTATTAGACCAATTGAAGAAAGCCCAAGCTAATATCTCAATCTGGGGATTATTAATGGCGTCACCAACCCATCGAGAAGCTGTTTTGAAAGCTCTTACCAAGGTTCAAGTGCCCATAGAAATGGGGCCTGAGGAATTATCTCACATAGTGGGGGCCACTTATGCCATTCAGTCACTCTTTTTCTCAGAAGATGATTTACCCCCAGGAGGATAGAATCACAACCGGACGCTTTACATTACGGTGGAATGTAACAAGAATCAGGTCCCCCAGGTTCTGATAGACAATGGGTCCGCCTTCAATGTGATGCCCCTCAAAGCAGCCAGATGCATGGGTTTATCTCTAGACAAAATGAAATCGTCTAGTCAAACCATCAGGGCATACAACAATTCCAGAAGGGAGGTAATTGGGATTCTTACCACCAGTGTCAAGATTGGGCCCGCCTGCTTTACCATAGACTTCCAAGTCATCGACATTCAAGCATCCTTCAATATGTTGCTTGGAAGACCATGGCTGCATTCAACGGGAGCCCTAGCATCAAGTCTTCATCAAAAGCTGAAATTCATATATGACCAGAAAGTGATTACCATTTTTGGAGACTCGGAAATGGTACACACTTTGGCCAACATTGAAGTAGGTGGTTCATCCTCGCAAGAAGTGCAGCTAGGTGGGTTTGAAATCGGCCACATTTGTACTACCTCTGCAAGTAAAGAAGACCAGAGTCTAGGGAAATTCCTGACAATGTGGAGCGAGGCCTCTGTAAAGATTATGAGAAACATGAAATATTTTCCTGGATAGGACTGGGAAAAAACCAACAGGGGGTACCGGCATTCCCGGAGATACCAGCCAATGCCAACCGTTGTGGATTAGGGTTTAACCTAAAGAACCCAAGGAAGAAAGCCACAAGACAGAAGAATAGTACGACAAATGGTGAGCCATATTTCAAGACTCTGAATGGGTACTTCGTGAAAGAGGGAGAAGACTTCCCTTACTGTGGAAATCCAGAACCATGGTTCAATCAAGAGTAGGGCGAACGTCTACCAGGACTTGAAATATTCTTTAAGAACGAAGTAGACTAGATAGCCATGGAATTGGATCAAGCCAGCAAGAAGGAAGTCACAGGGGATCAAGGGATCGACAAACTGTTCAAAGTAGTGGTGATCATTGAAGAAGAAGAAGAAGGACCGGCACCACATCTTCTCATACAACCTCTCCAAGGATCCATAGTGAATTGGGCAAGAATGATGGAAGATTTCCATATTAATGAGTCTGAAGTTGTAACCAGCTCTAGCATAGTCCTGTCTAAGTCTATCTCTGAGTCGTATGACGAGTCCGGTGGAAATGTCCAGTCCATTGGGTCATCTGTACTCTTCCCCTTATCATGAATGAAATTACTGATTCTGAGTATGTTTCTTCTTCTTCTTCCTATTCTTCTGATGATGATAATGTCTTAGAACATCGTAATCTGTTAGAACAATTGGAGCAAAGAAGAGCTCAACCCGTCCTAGAGGATACCCACCCCGTAAATATAGGGACAGATCAATGCCCTCGAATAATCAAAATTGGTGCTTCTCTCAACAATAACGAAACATCCCAAATGATCTCTCTCCTCAAGGAATTTGAGGAAGTCTTCGCCTGGTCCTACAAGGATATGCCCGGCATCGATCTAAAGATTGTGCAACATGAATTACCAACATATCCGGAGGCTCGCCCAGTCAAGCAGAAGTTAAGAAGGATGCCGCCGGAATGGAGTGAGAAGATCAGGGAAGAAGTAATCAAACAATGGAATGCAGGATTTCTTCCAGTAACCCAGTACCCTCAATGGTTGTCCAATATTGTCCCAGTCCCTAAGAAAGATGGGAAGGTCAGAATGTGTGTGGATTTTCGTGACCTAAACAGGGTCAGCCCGAAGGATGATTTTCCGTTACCCCACATTGATATTTTGGTAGACAACACTGCAGGCTATGCTCTACTGTTCTTCATGGATGGTTTCTCAGGATATAACCAAATTAGTATGTGCCCGGAGGACAGGGAGAAAATTGCCTTCACCACACCCTGGGGCACGTTTTGTTACAAAGTAATGCCTTTTGGGTTGAAAAATGCTGGGGCAACATATCAAAGAGCGGCCACGGCTATCCTACATGACATGATACACAAAGAAGTAAAGGTATATGTCGATGATATGATAGTCAAATCTATTGACCGACAAGGCCATTTTGCAGCTCTCAAAAAGTTTTTTAAAAGAATCAAAGAATACAAGCTAAGGCTGAACCCTCAGAAGTGTGTTTGGGGCCAAAGCAGGAAAATTACTGAGATTTCTTGTCAGCGAAAGAGGGATAGAAGTGGACCCTGACAAGATAAAAGCCATCACGGAAATGCCACCACCCCAGACAGAAAAAGAGGTACGAGGGTTTTTGGGCCACATCCAGTATATCAGCAGATTCATATCTCGGTTGACATCCACTTGTGAACCTATCTTCGAACTCCTAAGGAAGAAAGAGCCGAAAGAATAGAATGAGAAATGTCAAGTTGCCTTTATGAAAATCAAAGAGTATCTACTTTCTCCTCCTATACTTGTCCCTCCAGTGTTCGGCGAACCTTTACTCCTATATTTGTCAGTAGGAGAAACAGCGGTCGGATCAATGATGGCCCAAGTTGGCAAGGCGGATGGAGAAGAGCATGCAATCTACTATGTGAGCAGGAAATTCATTGAGTATGAAACTCGATATGCCCCAGTAGAAAAGACATGTACATCTCTGGTTTGGGTAACTAAGTGCCTAAGGCACTACATGGTGTCACATCCCGTCAGGTTGATCTCTCGTATGGATCCAATTAAGTACCTCTTTGAGAAACCAGCATTGACAGGGAGGATGGCTAGGTGGTTGTTGCTATTATCAGAATTCGACATAACTTATGTCAGTCAAAAGTCTGTGAAAGGGCGAGCAATCTCTGACCATCTAGCAGCATTTCCCTCGGAGGATGATTCCCGAGTAACAGAAGACCTCTTCCCAGATGAAGATTTTCACTCCATAGAAGCCGGACCAACTAGGGGGTGGCAACTGTACTTTGATGGAGCCGCCAATCAAAAAGGATTTGGCGCAGGGGTGTTATTGATAACCCCAGAGGACTTTTACTTGCCATTGGCCTTCAGATTGGAATTTAGTTGTACCAATAAATAGCAAAGTATGAAGCTTGTGCTATTGGGTTAGAAATGGCTCTGTCTGTAGGAGTTGACAAAATTAAAGTTTACGGAGATTCCTCTGTGGTGATCTGTCAAACACAAGGAAAGTGGAAGACTAAGGATGAGAAGTTGAAGCCCTACCAAGTCTATCTGGAACAACTGACACAATGCTTCAAGGAAGTTTCTTTTGAGTATACGCCCGGGGATAGCAATCGATTCGCCGATGCTTTAGCCACTTTGGCGTCCATGGTAGAATGTGACACTCGAGACAAGATCCAGCCCTTCCTAATAGAAAGAAGGACTGCCGAGCATATGGAGAACCAGTCAATACGCTCACCGAGGATGGAAGACCTTGGTATGCTCTAGTGGTCGACTACTTCAAGGAAATGAGATATCCGAAGAGTTTTGAGAAAGAGAGAAGAGGCATTTACGAAAATATGCCACTCAATTCATCCTCCAAGGAAACTTGTTGTATAAGAGGTCTTATGATGGTATCCAACTATTATGTGTAGATGAGGATCAGGCTCAAATCATTATGGAAGAAATCCATCAAGGAATATGTGGACCACACATGAATGCAAGGATGCTGGCAAGAAAATTCTCAGGATGGGATACTATTGGGTCACTATGGAAACTGAGTGTGCTGTCTTCGTAAGGCGATGTCATAAATGCCAGATATTTACCAACATCATTCATATTCCTCCGACAGAGTTGCACTCATTAAATGCCCCTTGGCCATTTTCTACCTGGGGAATTGATGTAGTTGGAAAAATAACTCCAAAGGCTTCAAATGGACATCAATTCGTGTTAGTCGCCATCGACTATTTCACAAAATGGGTAGAGGCTCAATCTTATGCAGTTCTAACTTCCGCCAAGGTGGCAAAGTTCATAAAAGAGAATCTCATCTGCAGATACGGGGTGCCGCAATAGTTGATTTCAGATCAAGGCCTGCATTTCAGGGGAAAAGTGGAAGAACTCTATAACCAATTTGGCATTAAGAGGCATAAGTCTACTACTTACCGGCCACAGACTAATGGAGCAGTAGAAGCAGCCAACAAGAATATGAAGGTCATATTGCAAAAGATGGCAGATGCACACAACGACTGGGCGGAGAAACTTCCACTAGCCTTGTGGGCGTATCGGACATCCATCCGAACCTCTACCGGAGCTACCCCGTATTCCCTGGTATATGGGATGGAAGCCGTATTGCCGGTAGAAATTCAGGTCCCTTCTCTTCGAGTCTTACTCGATAGTCAATTGCCAGAAGGGGAATGGGTAAGGGCCAGGTACGAAGAGCTCAATCTCCTGGATGAGAAAAGGATGAAGGCCATGGACAATCTCAAGAAATATTAGCAAAGAATGGCTAGGGCATTCAATAAGGGTGTCCGCACTCGGAGCATTGAAGAAGGAGATTTGGTCCTTAGAGAGCAACGAGCTCCAATCCACGACCCAAGAGGAAAATTTCGACCCAATTGGAGTGGACCCTACAAAGTCAAGACCATATTGCCAGGGCAGGCGGTCCAACTCTCTGATCTTGACGGAGAAGATCTTCGGGGTCTAGTCAATATGGACCAGCTAAAGAAGTATTTTATCTGAGATATGTGAAGCAATTTGAACTACGTTCGACCTGATTCCTCCGAAGGGATACGTAGGCAACTCGATGTATTCGGGTATGGTCTCAAAAAAAATAAATAAATAAAAAAAGAGAAAAAAAAGAAGGCATTGTATTGGTTTCCTCCCATAAATTCTGCCAGCCGGTGTCCCTTGCACATATGGGTAAATCTCACCATTTGGCCTTCCATTCCTTGACCTAGCTTAGGAATAAAAGTCATCTAGAGCTGGTTATTAACAAAGGATTTATTCATTCTGTGTCGTAAAATGCTGACCCAATCCTTGATACAGGTAGCATGAGAGGACCAAAGAAAGAAGGACTCGACGAACAGTTGCGTCAGTGGACTCTCCGGATGAATGTGGACGAGCCTACACTCCTAGAGGATCACCATCTGGTAGTATTGGGAAGGATCGGTTGCTTCAAGCTCCATCATGATTTACTAAGGGAAGTGTCGAAGTGCTAGAACCCCCAATTGCACGCGTTTCGCTTCGGAAAAGTCTGGCTGGCTCCGACCATTGAAGAATTCCGGGCTTGCATGATGTCACCCCCTCGAGGAAAGTTGTTCCTCCCAACTATAAAGAAAGAACAGCTCTTCAAAAATTTGGGAGATTTCTTTGCCATGAGAATAAGGAGTTAAAGCAAGTTCTCAGTTATGACAAGGTGGATGCGTTGAAAGTTGTGAAGATCTTCAACAACAATGGATTTGAAGAAGAAAGACAGATCCGACGCAGAAAGTGGGCGTACTTATTCTGTATGATTGGGAGGTACTTGTTAGCATCTCCAGGAAAAGGCATGTCTCCAATAATTGCAGAAGTGGTTAGGCAAATTAAAGAAGGATGCGACATCGCTCCTACCATTTTAGCAGAAACATTCAAAGGGTTTGATACCATGAGTCAGTCTCAGAAATACGGTATGGACTTCCTTCATGGATCTCCGGCGGTATTCCAAATGTGGTTGATGGAAAAACTAAAATTGGTCACACCAATTCCATGTCCTCACCTCCAGCCTATGCATTATCAAATACAAAGGGAAAAGTCAGAATTCCACAAGGTCCAAGACTGGAAGAAATATTTGGAGGAGAGAGATGTCTAAGAAATCCAATGGAGCTGCCCTTGGATGAAGGCCGAGAAAGAAAAATCAGAAACATCAGGGAACAATTATGTGAGATTCATGGGTTTAACTCACATCAATTTTTATATCACTTCCTTAGTATCTTCGAGACAGGAACGACCTAAGATGGAGAATTTCAGATACCCAGAGATGTGACATAAGAAGTGGTGATTCTGTTATCTGAAAGATGTTACAAATAAGTGATATCAATTGGATGTTCCTATCTTTACTTGTTTGTCTGTCTTTTCTCAATTTCTCTTGTCCTTGATCATGTAATGGAACCATTTACCAATGGAATTTGTGCTTCTAAGGAAAGGGATGGAGTCTCATGTGCAAAGAAAAAAAATCCAATGAATTCATAAACAATTCGTTTATGTGTACAAAAAAAAAAAAGAAGAAGAAAAGTGTACATAAAAATTGCACCAGTATCCATACCAAAATGTATAAACAAAAAAGAAGAGGGGACAGAGAGTAAATGTACATAGTTGTAACAATACTTCTAAATAAAAAAAAAAGAGGAGCGGTCATGACTCAGGGGAGTAATTGTCAACATCCAAGCCTCCCCCCTCTCCGCTTTGGGATGCTATCAGGCATCCCTCTCGACCTCAACCCGCATAAGGTTGAACTACAGCTGATCATTTGCAAGCCTGAGTCTCTCAATCTCTCTCCGACAATGGTCGAGCTCAACCCTCTAAAAAAAGGGAGAAAAAGAGAGAGAGAGGAAAACAAAAGATAAGCAAGAAAAAAAAATAATAATAATAAAAAATTGAAATAAAGAAAAAGAAAGAAGAGAGGGGGGGGAAAGAGACGAAGCATTACCATACTATGGCCCGCGTCCACACGCGAGATGATCATCTCATCCATGCTCGCCATCATGCGCCTCATGTCGGCGTATTGGCTCGCATCCACCTAAACATGATAATCACCCAAGATGTCAAGAATTTGAAAAATAATGGATGAAGTTAGGAAAGTCGGATGTGCTTACCCCATCATAAGGAAGAGGGAGGCCTAGGTCCGTATCTGCAGCCCGAGGGGGTGGTAAGATGACCTCAACCATCCCAGGCTCGTGGTGGCGAATGAACCACAAACGATACCCTGGAATGTGGTCATCTGGACCAGCAATCCGCAGGGCTGGAACCTCTCCAGAAGGCCCAACACCTGACTCCACCTCCCCTACTCGGGAAGCGAGAGAAGAACTCCCACCACCATAGGCCCCTGGAATCATGGGGCGACCTGAAAACTGTCAAGAAGAGAAACACATCAGAATAAAAGCTAGATTAACAATCTGAGGAGAAGAGGGGGAAATGGAGAAGATCTTACCTGAGGTCCCTCGCGGGTGAGGGGGACGCAGACTGTCTCTTGGAGAAGGAAGTCGGTATAGTCCATCTCGGCTAGCACCAGCCCAATCGCAGGCTCACCAACCCTCCAGTGCCTGATCTCATCCCGATCCATCAAGGCTGGTTGATGGGCCCGAGCAGGAGGAGGGCAGGGCACCAAGTGAGCCTCAGACCACTGCAGGGACACTCGCTCTCCCAAGTAAAAAGCAAACCCCCATGGGCCCTCAAAAAGGACCCTGTGAGTGGAGAGAGCTGAGGCCCTGTCAAACATGTCTGGCTCTAAAATCACCTCCCCCAAATAAGGACGGAGAGAAGTCTGTCAAGTAAGAATCAAGATCAATGCAAAAAAAAAAAAAAAAAGAAAGAAGAGAAGAAAAGAGAAAATAAGATAAACAACCACTTTAAATTTACCTCGGTAGGCTACAGCTCGTTCAGGAGGCCGCGAATGGACCCAAGGTCCTTATGGCGACCGCTCCTGAGCAAGTGGGACTTACGCCATCGAGTAGTTCGAGGAAAGGTGGTTCCGGGGTCATCCCCAAGTCTAAAAGTAGGGACCTGGAACCGAAGGATCTCATAGCTCCACGTCTGCAATAGGCAATCATAAATGAGCTCAAAAAAGTAAGAATAAAATAAAAATAAAAAAAGGAAAGACAAAAAGGCAAAGTTGAGAGAACTAACCCATAAGACATAGCAGCATCCGATCAGGTTCGGCGACCCCACAACCAGATAGTCTAACATATCCAGGAAGTAGGCGTACGCCGAGCCCCCCCAATCGTAGCCCGCGGTCACGTCAAAATGCTCAAAGAAGCGAACATATGCGGCCTCAACTGTCACCGTACCCGTCATATCGCTGAAGATCACCTCCGCCAGCAAGAATAGGAGGAAGCATCGAGCCTGCTGATCCTGAACGACGAATGGCGACTGGTCTGTAACGACCCTCTCATCCCAGCTACCCCTTAGGACCGACGCGGGGATCTCTCTCCCTATAACGGCAATCCCCAACTGCTGCCTGTAGTACTCCAGGCGCTTTGATGGCTCCGTCGAGGCTATAATCCTCTCCTCCGGAGTCAGTGTCACGGGTAACCCACCAAAGGGTAGTCCCGTGATCATGTAGAAATCTAGGGGGGTGAGCGTCGCCTCACCAAAGGGAAGGTGAAATGTATGGGTGCTCGGCCACCACCTCTCTATCTGAGCCCTCGCAGTCGGACTATCCAACTCGCGAGCTAGGGACGAGGCGATGTGCCCCAGCCTGGTCCAAACTACCCGCGACTGTACCGTAGGGCAAAGTGTGCGGTACCACTCTGAAACAGCCTCCAGCCCACAATATTTCATGGGCGAAGGAAGGGAGCGGCATTGCAAAGAAAAATAAGGCAAATGGTTAGCCGAAATAATGAGGACAACAATTAAACAATTAAATAAAAAAAATAAAAAAAAAAGAGAAAGAGGGAGAGGCTGTAAAAGGGGGCGGTACCTAGATTTACGTGCCAAAAGATACTTAGGGTAGTGTTTGATGGCATTGCTTTGATTTGTGTGCCACTAGGTGCCTAGGATGGTATCTAGAGGCGTTACCTAAATTTGCATGCCAAAAGACATTTAGGGTACTGTTTGATGGCATCGCTTTGATTTGCATGCCACTAGGTGCCTAGGATGGTATCTAGAGGCGTTACCTAGACTTGCGTGCCAAAGGACACTTAGGGTAGTATCTGATGGCCTCGCTTTGATTTGCATGCCACTAGGTGCCTAGGAGGGTATCTAGAGGCGTTACCTTGATTTGCTTGCCAAAAGACACTTAGCATATTGTTTGATGGAATCGCTTTGATTTACGTGTCACTAGGTGCCTAGGATGGTATCTAGAGGCGTTACCTAGACTTGCGTACCAAAGAATACTTAGGGTAGTGTCTGATGGCCTAGCTTTGATTTGCATGCCATTGGGTGCCTAGGAGGGTATCTAGAGGCATTACCTAGATTTGCATGCCAAAAGACACTTAGGGTAGTGTCTGATGGCCTCACTTTGATTTGCATGCCACTGGGTGCCTAGGAGGGTATCTAGAGGCATTACCTAGATTTGCATGCCAAAGGACACTTAAGGTGGTGTCTGATGGCCTCGCTTTGATTTACATGCCACCAGGTGCCTAGGAGGATATCTAGAGGCATTACCTAAACTTACGTGCCAAAAGACACTTAAGGTGGTGTTTGATGGTATCGCTTTGATTTGCGTGCCACTAGGTGCCTAGGATGGTATCTAGAGGCGTTACCTAGACTTGCGTACCAAAGGACACTTAGGGTAGTATCTGATGGTCTCACTTTGATTTGCGTGCCACTGGGTGCCTAGGAGGATATCTAGAGGCGTTACCTAGATTTGCATGCCAAAGGAATGGCCTTGCTTTGATTTGCGTGCCACTGGGTGCCTAGGAGGGTATCTAGAGGCATTACCCTGATTTACGTGCCAAAGGACACTTAAGGTGGTGTCTGATGGCCTCACTTTGATTTGCGTGCCACTGGGTGCCTAGGAGGGTATCTAGAGGCGGTACCTAGATTTGCATGCCAATAGACACTCAAGGTGGTATTTGATGGCCTCGCTTTGATTTACGTGCCACCAGGTGCCTAGAAGGGTATCTAGAGGTGTTACCTTGATTTACGTGCCAAAAGACTCTTAAGGTGGTGTCTGATGGCCTCGCTTTGATTTGTGTGCCACTGAGTGCCAAGGAGGGTATCTAGAGGCGTTACCTAGATTTGCATGCCAAAAGACACTTAGGGTAGTTTCTAATGGCCTCGCTTGGATTTGTGTGCCACTAGGTGCCTAGGATGGTATCTAGGGGCATTACCTGGATTTGCGTACCATTAGGAGCTTGGGGCAGAATCTAGGGACGTTACCTCTAATCTATGTGGTGAGGTATGAAGCTAAATTAAATAAATGCATAAATTGAAAGGGAAAGAGTAAGAATACTGACCTGGCCCCATATGGAGCGGCAACAATGGCGGGTAGTGTCGGCTAGGGTGACCCCTGAAAGATACCATGCTATCCATGCATCGCGAGCAGTAGTACCGAGTAGTGGCTCCAGTTGAGACTGGCGTCCTCGTCGGCGGAAAGACATGGTGTGAGCGGATAAAAAGGGGTTGAAGTCAAAAATAAAAAACAGCAGAGCTTTGCAGTAGAAATGAGAGTGAAGAAATGAGGGAGGGAGCCCTCTATTTATAAATTCTCTATTGCGCCCACGGCGCCGTGGAATTCTCCACGGTCCCATGGAACAGTGGCCCACGGCGTCATGGAGGTTTGCCCGCGGAGCCGTGAAGTCTGGCACAGAGCCGTGCACACGGGGCTGTGCAAGCACGGTGCCGCCCATACACGGGGCCGTGCGGACCCCCACACTGCGCCGTGGACCAAAAAAAATCCCCAGTGAAATCCCTCAATACTAACTTTCGGTCGAGTGGTGCCTTATCACCCCCCAAACTTGATGGTTTCGGTCGAGTGGCACCTTATAACCATCCAAGTTTGACTTTTGGTTGAGTGGTGCCTTATCACCCTCAAATTGGATCTTCGGGTCGAGTGGCCTTATCTAGATCTTTGGTCGAGTGGTGCCTTATCACCCTCCAAACTTGATGGTTTCGGTCGAGTGGAACCTTATAACCATCCAAGTTTGACTTTTGGTTGGTCGAGTGGTGCCTTATCACCCTCAAATTGGATCTTCGGGCCGAGTGGCGCCTTATCTAGGTCTTTGGTTGAGTGGTGCCTTATTACCCTCAAATTTGATCTTCGGGCCGAGTGGTGCCTTATTTAGATCTTCGGTTGAGTGGTGCCTTATCACCCTCAAAATTCTATCCCAGTGGAGTCCCTCATATTGGATCTTGTGGGCCGAGTGGTGCCTTATCTAGGTCTTTGGTCGAGCGGTGCCTTATCACCCTCAAAAATTGTTTGAGCAATGCTCACAAGATAAAGATTTGGTTCTTTCGAGTTTTTTTCTTTTGAGGATTATCGAAAGATTTCATCGTGATTAACCACCTATTTTTAGCAACTCTGCCGCCTTTGAGCAAAGCGTCAGCAGTACATGCTCTTGGTGACAAAATTAGTTGGTCTTTTGTCTTTACCCTTCGGCTGTTGGCACAGGCCTTGGCCAAAGAGGGGCAAACTGTAGACGCTGATTTTTTGTCACCCCCTAATTGGCGATGATGACAACGGGACATGGATGATGGACGACGCACTCTCCCTCTTTTCAGACCCAAAGATACTTGACCCATAAAACCAAGAACCATACTAAGCACAAAATGGCCCATTTTAGGCCCAAAAAAAGGAAAAATGGCACTGCGCTCCCCTCTTCCCACGGTGCTGTGGACGCCTTCCCACGGCACCATGGGGATGTGTACTAGATTTCCATGGCGCCATGAGGGGGTGTGACATCAGCCTGCTGACGTCACCCACGGCGCCGTGGAAAAGTCCCCCACGGCGCCGTGGACATCTCCATGGCATCGTGGAAGACTTATTCGGCCAGGAGAGAGAAAGGGTCCCTCCCTATAAATAGGAGGGTCCCCTCCCACATTTCTCAAGGAATTTTGGGTGGAGAGACCCTCCCTAAGTGACTCCTAGCCTCTTTTCACCCTCATTTCCCTTCCTTCTCTCATGAGTGTGTGAGTGCTTGAAGTTTTCTTGTGGCGGACAGATCCTTCGATTGTCCCTCTGAGTATAGAGCGCTTTGGCTCCTTGGCTTTGGTATCCTATCTGTGCACGGATAACCATCGAAACTCCTTTGTTACACTGTTTACTCTTTTCCAAATCACTTGAAAGAGCCGTTACTCTGCCGAGAAAGAAGCAGCGTCGGTCCATTCGTCCATCTCCCTTGAGCCAGGGGCATACAACCATACAGGTATAATTATTGCATTTTTGTTGATCCAATGTAGCCCTTTCATATTTTACCATTTTAGTCCGCATTTTTCACATATATAATGTAGTTTATTATGCTTTAGTTCAATTCATAGCATCTGAATGTAGTTCATAATATCCCCCATCCCCGTAATAAGAGAGAGACAACATTCGTCCTTATGTAGCATCTACCACAGAGAAACCGGCTTCGGCAGGGCGAGGCGGGTGCCTAACACCTTCCCACACTCGTAACCTGACCCCTTACCCGAACCTTTGGTCGGACCATATGGAGTCACGTAGCTCGATTCCGCTCACCACGGGTAGGGCTACACTAATGGGTCCTAGGCCCTAACCCTAGGTGGCGACTTCTCATTATATTAGCATATTTTAATGCATGATCCCAATCCCCCATTTATCGATATCATACATTGACAATGTTATCCACATCCATACACACACACATGTATCTCCCAAAACCCTATGTCGCCATATACCACAAAGGACAAGGGCCGAGGAAACCTTCATCCCGAAGGACCGCTGTACGTACAATTACATTTACACATATGATCATATTATTCACTCACCAGTACTCGGCTCTAGGTACTCAGTCACAAATTCAGTTCCAGTAGTTGTCTGGTTGTTGTCCTCAAGTACAGGATCAAGACCTAGATGTAAATCAAAAGTTGTCGTGTTAAGTTATCAGTCTGTCATTAGAAGTCCTAGGATTACCCTAATTTTACTGGGTTGACCCGGGGTTCAATTGGTTCACTCTTGGAATCACTGGGCCATACACTGGGCCTTAGGTCATGTCCCGGTGCATCAACCAATGTCAATGGCTCAAAGGGCAAAATGATCATTTCCAGGGTTGTACCTGACCCTAGGCTAGGATATGCTTACAGTGCTGTCCACAGCTTGTCTGTACTTTAGGACCAAGCACAGTAGGACTCTCTTTACCTGTGGGGCCCACTAGGGTCCCAAAATATTTTCCAATTAAGGATAGATGTGGGGAATGGGTTTTTCATCTTTTCCCACATCCCACAGTGTCCAGGGGGCCATTGGGTGAGATCCCCCAGGTCTGTAAACCAAAACAGTGATTTTCCACTCACTGGGCGTTGCTGCATCGCCCAGTGCATGTAGAATCGATGCAGGCTGAGTTTCCAAGGTGGGGCCTACAAGGCTGGGCTCTAAATGGATCCTTTACATGTCAGGGGGGTCCAGTAGCCCCTAAGGTGGCCTACCTCATGGTCCAATTGCATTCTTCATCAGATCCATCATTAGGCTGACAGTGGCTGCCCAAGTAGCCCTGATGAATAGTGTTCAGGGTTTTGTCTAAGCTTGGGAGTTGGTATCGATACCTATTTCGGCATATGTTCATTTTCGGTTCAAACCAGACCGATTGGGTCATTGGGGGTTATTTGGGGGCATTTTTGTACTTTTATGATTTTGGGATTCTCTAAAAATTGTCCTTATCTCTTATTAGAATTGTGGACGCTATGTTCAGGGATGTGACCTTCGAATCGATACCTATTTCAACATATGTTCATTTTTTATTTAAACCCGATCGGGTGGGTCGTTCGGGTGGGGTGATTTGGGGGCATTTCTATACTTTTTTGGGTTTGGGATTTTCTAAAAAGTGCCCTTATCGCTTATTAGATGTGTGGATACGATGTTGTGGGTCGTGACCTTCGAATCGATGCCTATTTCGGCATATATTCATTTTCAGTTTAAACCAGATCGAGTGGGTCATTTGGGGTTGGTTGGGGGCCTTTTTGTACTTTTTTGGTTTTGGGATTCTCTAAAAAGTGTCCTTATCTCTTATTAGACGTGTGGATGCGATGTTGAAGGTCATGACGTTCGAATCGATACCTATTTCGACATATGTTCATTTTCGGTTTAAACCAGACCAGGTGGGTCGTTTGGGGTTATTTAGGGGCATTTCTGCACTTTTTGGGGTTTAGGATTCTCTAAAAAGTGTCCTTATCTCTTATTAGACGTGTGGATGCGATGTTGAGGATCGTGACCTTTGAATCGATACCTATTTTGGCATATGTTCATTTTCGGTTTAAGCCTGACCGAGTGGGTCGTTTGGGGTTATTTGGGGGCATTTCTGTTGTTTTCAGGTTTAGGATTTTCTAAAAATTGTCTTATCTCTTATAAGACGTGTTGATGCGATGTTGAGGGTCGTGACCTTCAAATCAATACCTATTTCAACAAATGTTTATTTTCAGTTTAAACCTGACCGAGTGGGTCGTTAGGGGTTATTTGGGGGCATTTCTATACATTTTTGGGTTTGGTATTTTCTAAAAAGTTTCCTTATCTTTTATTAGACGTGTGGATACGATGTTGAGGGTCGTGACCTTCGAATCAATACCTATTTCGACATATGTTGATTTTCGCTTTAAACTAGACCGGGTGGGTCATTGGGGGTTATTTGGGGGCCTTTTGTACTTTTATGATTTTGGGATTCTCTAAAAATTGTCCTCATCTCTTATTAGAATTGTGGATGCTATGTTGAGGGTTGTGACCTTCGAATCGATACCTATTTTGACAAATGTTCATTTTCAATTTAAAGCAGACCGGGTGCCTCGTTTAGGGTTATTTGGGGGCATTTCTGTACTTTTTTGGGTTTTGTATTTTCAAGAAATTGTCCTTTTATCTTATTAAACGTGTGGATACGATGTTGAGGGTCGTGACCATCGAATCGATACCTGTTTCGACATATGTTGATTTTCGGTTTAAACTAGACCGGGTGGGTTGTTTGGGGTTATTTGGGGGCATTTTTGTACTTTTTTGGGTTTGGATTTTCTAAAAAGTGTCCTTATCACTTATTAGACGTGTGGGTACTATGTTGAGGGTCGTGACCTTCGAATCGATACCAATTTTTGCATCTATTCATTTTCGGTTTAAATCAAACCGGGTGGGTCATTTAGGGTTATTTGGGGGCATAGCTGTACTTTTTTGGGTTTGGAATTTTCTAAGAAGTGTCCTTATCTCTTATTAGATGTGTGGATGTGATGTTAGTGGATGTGATGTTAAGGGTTGTGACCTTCGAATCGATTTCTATTTCGGCATATGTTCATTGTTGGTATAAACCAGACTGGGTGGGTCGTTTGGAGTTTTTTGGGGGCAATTCTATACTTTTAGGGGTTTGGGATTCTCTTAAAAGTGTTCGTATCTCTTATTAGGCGTGTGGATGCGATGTTGAGGGATGTGACCTTTGAATCTATACGTATTTCGACATATGTTTATTTTCTGTCCTTTTTTTCCGTTGGGATTTTCTAAAAAGAGTCCTTATCTCTTATTAGGCGTGTGGATGCGATATTGAAGGTTTTGACCTTCGAATCGATAACTATTTCAACATATGTTCATTTTTTGTTTAAACTAGACCAGGTGGGTCGTTTGGGGGTAATTTGGGGGCATTTCTGTGCTTTTTTGGGTTCGGTATTTTCTAAAAAGTGTCCTTATCTCTTATTAGCGTGTGGATGCGATGTTGAGGGTCGTGACCTTCGAATCGATACCAATTTTGGCATCTGTTCATTTTCGATTTAAATCAAACTGGTTAGGTCATTTGGGGTTATTTGGGGGCATTGCTGTACTTTTTTGGGTTTGGAATTTTTTAAAATGTGTCCTTATCTCTTATTAGACCTGTGGATGTGATGTAAAGGGTTGTAACCTTCAAATCGATTCATATTTTGGCATATGTTCATTGTTGGTTTAAACCAGACTGGGTGGGTCATTCGGGGTTTTTTGGGGGCAGTTCTGTACTATTATGGGTTTGGGATTCTCTTAAAAGTGTCCTCATCTCTTATTAGACGTGTGGATACGATGTTGAGGGTCGTGACTTCGAATCGATACGTATTTTGACATATGTTCATTTTCGGTCTGAACCAGACCAGGTGGGTCGTTTTGAGTTATTTGGGCGCATTTCTGTACTTTTTTTGGTTTGGGTTTTTCTAAAAAGTGTCCTTATCTCTTATTAGACGTGTGGATGCGATGCTGAGGGTTTTGACCTTCGAATCGATAACTATTTCGACATATGTTCATTTTAAATTTAATCCAGACCGGGTGGGTCGTTTGGAGTTATTTGGTAGCATTTCTGTACTTTTTTGGGTTTGGTATTTTCAAAAAATTTTCCTTTTCTCTTATTAGACGTGTGGATACAATGTTGAGGGTGGTGACCTTCGAATCGATACCTATTTAAACATATGTTCATTTTCGATTTAAACCAGACCAAGTGGGTCGTTTTGGGTTATTTGGGGGCATTTCTGTAGTATTTTGGGTTTGGTATTTTATAAAAAGTTTCCTTATCTTTTATTAGACGTGTGGATGCGATGTTGAGGGCCGTGACCTTCGAATCGATACCTGTTTCGACATATGTTGATTTTCGGTTTAAACTAGACCGGGTGGGTCATTGGGGCTTATTTGGGGGCCTATTTTGTACTTTTATGGTTTTGGGTTACTCTAAACATTGTCCTTATCTCTTATTAGAATTGTGGATGCTATGTTGAGGGTAGTGACCTTTGAATCGATACCTATTTTGACATATGTTCATTTTTTATTTAAACCAGATCGGGTGCGTCGTTTGGGGTTATTTGGGGCCATTTTTATACTATTTTGGATTTTGTATTTTCAAGAAATTGTCCTTTTATCTTATTAGACGTGTGGATGCGATGTTGAGGGTCGTGACCTTCGAATCGATACCAGTTTTGACATATGTTGATTTTTTGTTTAAACTAGACTGGGTGGGTTGTTTGGGGTTATTTGGGGGCATTTCTGTACTTTTTTTGGTTTGGATTTTCTAAAAAGTGTCCTTAGCACTTATTAGATGTGTGGATGCGATGTTGAGGGTCGTGACCTTCGAATCGATACCAATTTTTGCATCTGTTCATTTTCGGTTTAAATCAAATCGGGTGGGTTATTTGGGGTTATTTTGGGACATTGCTGTACTTTTTTGGGTTTGGAATTTTCTAAAAAGTGTCCTTATCCCTTATTAGAAGTGTGGATGTGATGTTAAGGGTTGTGACCTTCGAATCGATTCCTATTTCGGCATATGTTCATTGTTGGTATAAACCAGACTGGGTGGGTCGTTTGGAGGTTTTTGGGGGCAATTCTATACTTTTAGGAGTTTGGGATTCTCTTAAAAGTGTCATTATCTCTTATTAGGCGTGTGGATGCGATGTTGAGGGTCGTGACCTTCGAATCAATACGTATTTTGACATATGTTCATTTTCGGTCCGAACCAAACCTTGTGGGTCATTTGGAGTTATTTGGGGGCATTTCTGTGCTTTTTTGGGTCTGGAATTTTCTAAAAAGTGTCCTTATCACTTATTAGACGTGTGGATGTGATGTTAAGGGTTGTGACCTTCGAATCGATTCCTATTTCGGCATATGTTCATTGTTGGTATAAACCAGACTGGGTGGGTCGTTTGGAGTTTTTTGGGGGCAATTCTATACTTTTAGGAGTTTGGGATTCTCTTAGAAGTGTCATTATCTCTTATTAGGCGTGTGGATGCGATGTTGAGGGTCGTGACCTTCAAATCAATACGTATTTTGACATATGTTCATTTTCGGTCCGAACCAAACCTTGTGGGTCATTTGGAGTTATTTGGGGGCATTTCTGTGCTTTTTTGGGTCTGGAATTTTCTAAAAAGTGTCCTTATCACTTATTAGACATGTGGATGTGATGTTAAGGGATGTGACCTCCGAATCGATTCCTATTTAGGCATATGTTGATTGTTGGTTTAAACCAGATTGGGTGGGTCGTTTGGAGTTTTTTGGGGGCAGTTCTGTACTTTTATGGGTTTGGGATTCTCTTAAAAGTGTCCTCTCTTATTAGACATGTGGATATGATGTTGACGGTCGTGACCTTCGAATCGATACCTGTTTCTACATATGTTCATTTTCGATTTAAACCCGACCGAGTGGGTCGTTTGGGGGTTATTTGTTGGCATTTCTATATTTTTTTGGGTTTGGGATTCTCTAAAAAGTTTCCTTGTCTCTTATTAGACGTGTGGATGCGATGTTGAGGGTCGTGACCTTCGAATCAATACGTATTTTGACATATGTTCATTTTCGATCCGAACCAGACCTTGTGGGTCGTTTGGAGTTATTTGGGGGCATTTCTGTACTTTTTTGGGTTTGGAATTTTCCAAAAAGTGTCCTTATCACTTATTAGACTTGTGGATGTGATGTTAACGGTTGTGACCTTCGAATCGATTCATATTTCGGCATAAGTTTCTTGTTGGTTTAAACCGCGCAGATCAGTGGTGGGTCATTTGGGGTTTTTGGGACAGTTCGTACTATTATGGGTTTGGGATTCTCTTAAAAGTGTTTTTCTAAAAAGTGTCCTTATCTCTTATTAGACGTGTGGATGCGATGTTGAGGGTTTTGACCTTCGAATCGATAACTATTTAGACATATGTTCATTTTCGATTTAAACCAGACCGGGTGGGTCGTTTGGGGTTATTTGGGGGCATTTCTGTACTTTTTTGGGTTTGGTATTTTCAAAAAATTGTCCTTTTCTCTTATTAGATGTGTGGATACGTTGTTGAGGGTCATGACCTTCGAATCGATACCTCTTTCAACATATGTTCATTTTCGATTTAAACCAGACCGAGTGGGTCGTTTTGGGTTATTTTGGGGCATTTCTGTACATTTTTGGGTTTGGTATTTTCTAAAAAATTTCCTTATCTTGTATTAGACGTGTGGATGCGATGTTGAGGGTCGTGACCTTCGAATCAATACCTATTTCGACATATGTTGATTTTCGCTTTAAACTAGACCGGGTGGGTCATTGGGTGTTATTTGGGGGCCTTTTTGTACTTTAATGATTTTGGGATTCTCTAAAAATTGTCCTTATCTCTTATTAGAATTGTGGATGCTATGTTGAGGGTTGTGACCTTCGAATCGATACCTATTTTGACATATGTTCATTTTCAATTTAAAGCAGACCGGGTACGTCATTTGGGGTTATTTGGGGGCATTTCTGCACTTTTTTGGATTTTTTATTTTCAATAAATTATCCTTTTATCTTATTAGACGTGTGGATGCGATGTTGAGGGTCGTAACCATCGAATCGATACCTGTTTCGACATATGTTGATTTTCGATTTAAACTAGACCGGGTGGGTTGTTTGGGGTTATTTGGGGGCATTTCTGTACTTTTTTGGGTTTGGATTTTCTAAAAAGGTGCCCTTATCACTTATTAGACATGTGGGTGCGATGTTGAGGGTCGTGACCTTAGAATAGATACCAATTTTTGCATCTGTTCATTTTCGGTTTAAATCAAACCGGGTGGGTCATTTAGGGTTATTTGGGGGCATAGCTGTACTTTTTTGGGTTTGGAATTTTCTAAAAAGTGTCCTTATATCTTATTAGGCGTTTGGATGCGATGTTGAGGGATGTGACCTTCGAATATATACGTATTTCGACATATGTTTATTTTTCTGTCCTTTTTTTCCGTTGGGATTTTCTAAAAAGTGTCCTTATCTTTTATTAGACGTGTGGATGCGATGTTGAAGGTTTTGACCTTCGAATCGATAACTATTTCAACATATGTTCATTTTTTGTTTAAACTAGACCAGGTGGGTCGTTTGGGGTAATTTGGGGGCATTTCTGTGCTTTTTTGGGTTCGGTATTTTCTAAAAAGTGTCCTTATCTCTTATTAGACGTGAGGATGCGATGTTGAGGGTCTTGACCTTCGAATCGATACCTATTTTGGAATATGTTCATTTTCGGTTTTAACCAGATCGAGTGGGTCATTTGGGGTTATTTTGGGGCATTTTTGTACTTTTTTGATTTTGGGATTCTCTAACAGTTGTCCTTACCTCTTATTATAATTGTGGATCCTATGTTGAGGATTGTGACCTTCGAATCGATACCGATTTCGACATTTGTTCATTTTCGATTTAAACCAGACCGGGTGGGTCGTTTGGGGTTATTTGGGGGCATTTCTGTTCTTTTTTGGATTTGGGATTTTTGAACAAGTGTCCATATCTCTTATTAGACGTGTGGATGTGATGTTGAAGGGTCGTGACCTTCGAATCGATACCTATTTCTACATATGTTCATCTTCGGTTTGAACCCGAATCGGGTGCATCGTTTGGGGTTATTTGGGGTCATTACTGTACTTTTTGGGTTTACCATTCTCTATAAAGTGTCCTTGTCTCTTGTTAGACGTGTGGATGCGATATTGAGGGTCGTGACCTTCGAATCAATATGTATTTTGACATATGTTCATTTTCGGTCCGAACCTGACCGGGTGGGTCGTTTGGAATTATTTGGGGCATTTATGTACTTTTTTGGGTTTCGAATTTTCTAAAAAATGTCCTTATCTCTTATTAGACGTGTGGATGTGATGTTATGGGTTGTGACCATCGAATCGATTCCTATTTCGGCATATGTTCATTGTTGGTTTAAACCAGATAGGGTGGGTCGTTTGGAGTTTTTTGGGGGCAGTTCTGTACTTTTATGGGTTTGGGATTCTCTTAAAAGTGTCCTTATCTCTTATTAGACTTGTGGATGCGATGTTGAGGGTCGTGACCTTCGAATCGATACCAATTTTGGCATCTGTTCATTTTCGGTTTAAATCAAACTGGTTAGGTCGTTTAGGGTTATTTGGGGGCATTGCTATACTTTTTTGGGTTTGGAATTTTTTAAAATGTGTCCTTATCTCTTATTAGACCTGTGGATGTGATGTTAAGGGTTGTGACCTTCAACTAGATTCATATTTTGGCATATGTTCATTGTTGGTTTAAACCAGACTGGGTGGGTCATTTGGGGTTTTTTTGGGGCAGTTCTGTACTATTATGGGTTTGGGATTCTCTTAAAAGTGTCCTCATCTCTTATTAGACGTGTGGATGCGATGTTGAGGGTCGTGACTTCGAATCGATATGTGTTATACCCGCACCCCGGATCATAATTAATTATTATTTCTTCCCCGTGACGTGTGGTTATCACTGCCACGTGCTGGTGAGCTGTTCTCACTGGTGGTCAAACCCAGTTACAAATTATTGACCATGATACGGGCTTACCATTGACACACCATGGCAATGGAGAAGTAAGTTTTAGCCCTTGGCTTATTTATTTATCTTTTTCCTCGATGCCCTCGAAGTGCGGGTCAAGATTTAGACCGCCCGGGCTATTTTAGTTGAGTTGGGAATATTCTATTTGTGGGTCCCACTTATTTAAGGGAGCGTGTGATGGGCTTATAATCCCATGGTGGATGGACCCATCCCCAAGTGGGTTCTTTTCTATTTGAAACCTGTGGGCAAACCCATTTAGTTAAGAGGCCCATTCAACTTGAGGGCCCATTTGACTCTATTTGACCCAAAGATGGGTTAACCCATTCCTTTACCCTAAATAAGACCATGGGTCAACCCATTAAGCCCTCTTGACCCATTTAACTTAAACTATCCATTTGGCCTAATGACCCATTTATCTTGGATCCACCCATTTAGCTATTTGACCCATTTAACTTAAAGGACCCAAGCCCATTTTCTATAAATAAGACAAAAGGGGGGGGGGAGAAGCATTCATTTTCATTTCTTCTCCCATCTAACCTAAATCGTGGAGGAGAGAAAGAGGAGAGAAAGGAGAAAGAAGAAAGAAGGAAAGAAGAAAGAAGAAAGAAGGAAAGAAGAAAGAAGGAAGGAGAAAAGGAGGAAGAAGGGTGGAGAATCTTGGTTGGAGGTTTGAAGATCACTTCTTGGAGCCTCAACATGGAGCCTTCTACCTTGGGGTGGGTAAGCCATTCAATCCCATCTCTTTTCTTCTATTTTGGGTTTTGGGGTTTGGGAAATGGGAGAAATTCGACCTAGGGTTCTCTTGGAACCTAAGGAATCGATGGAACCTCTAAACCTAGACTATGGTGGAGTTATTTCACTCCATTACAAGCCCTAAGCCTAAGTAATCTCTTTCCATTTAAGAAATTGAAGGTTTCTAACATATTATGTCCTAATTTAGGTTCTCTTTGTTTTCTCTTAAATCCATGGGATTACATGGACCTAATGAGGTCTTAGAACCCTAATGGACCTAGGAGGAAGCTTTCTTGAAGCCTCCCTACCTTTAAACCCCTTGGAAAATGAATCCCTAGTGAGAAACCCTTCAATTTTCGATTCTGCAGGTATGTGGTTTTACATGTGGTTTCAGACCTGAGAAACCACATCTGCATCCGACCTTGACTAAAATTGTCCTGAGCCCCTGTGAAGCTCGGATTTACACTCGGTTTCAGTTTTCTGAAATCACATCCGCATCCGACCTTGACTAAAACTGTCCGGGCCCCTGGTTTCCTAGGATTTACACTCGGATTCAGTTTTCTGAAACCACATCTGCATCCGACCTTGACTAAAACCGTCACTGGCCCCGGTTTCCCTAGGATTTACATGTGGTTGCGGAATTTGGGCATGAAACCACTCCTGCAACCACTTCACTACTGAAACCTTATACTTAAATGATTAATGGGAGACCTTTTGGGGATCCGTCCCTTTACTTAATTAACCCTATTTTCACTCTTTATTTAGGTTTAAAGTTTTCATCTTGTGACGTGTTACTTGATTTCGCGACAACTCATAACATCGGGGCATAACACATATTGTGAGTGGGTTTGGTTGTTTGGGCTTGATATTATTATTGCATTGTATATTATGTCATCATTATAAATTATTAAGCATGCTTGTGCATATTACATATTTTATATATGAATGTTATGATGTAAATTGGAGATGCTTTACTTTGATGGGTCTCGGTGCCGGTGGGTGCGTCTGGAACCCCGGATATATATATAATTATGAAGAAATTATGCTGAATGTCATGTTGAATCTGTATGCGCCGTGCCGTCTTGTAACGGGCACTAAACCGGATGAAAAGTTGATGCGCCCGGATTACCTCTCGGGACGATAGGACTTGCATGTAGTGTGGCTAGGATTTTACACCCTTATGCTACGACCCTTACCAACAGGGGTTTAGGTGTTGGGTAATCAGACCGGATTGTGGAGGTGGGAGAGGCCGATCATGGTAGTATTGGTTATCGGGTCGCCACCTGAGTGGTCTTGGAGGCTTCGATCGGCGTAGGTCCCAGGTGACAATTGAGGTTTCATTGTGGCGATAAGTTAAGTGACCCCGAGTGTCTCCGAGTTGTCACGGTAGCATATGCCATTGACTTAGTTGTGATGTTAGGTGGAAAATTTACTTAACATATGCATGCATCATTGGACTATGTGAATTGTGTGTTTGTGCATCCCCATCCCCTCAGCTCGGTGGAGAGCTAACCCCTCGTGTACACAATTTTTAGATTATGATGCAGGTGAGGAGCCGGAAGCGTGTTAGAGGAACATGGCGCGGGTGTCCTTGTGTCAATTGTGCCTACGGGCCGTGAGAACTCTAGGGACTTGTTCCCCTTTTGTTTATTTTAGGGCGTAGGCCCATGTAAAAACATTTCTTGTTATACCCTTGTTAATCATTATTAGATGGTAATGAAAAATGGATTAACTACAGTATTTATCATCTAGGCTTTGATCATCTTGTAATTATTGATTTTATACGCTTCCACAAAACTACTGGTCATTTGGAATGTAATATTTTCCTTTCCGCACTCTGATATTATATTGTTTTAATATTAGTTATGACTGTGCGTTGGGACACTGTGTCAGTGATCCTGGCAGCTTAATAGGATGACAAGCGTTGTCCTAGTCACCCCTTATAATGTATTTTATCCCTTGTCTGGGATGGGGGCGTGACAATATGTATTTCGACATATGTTCATTTTTGGTTTGAACCAGACTAGGTGGGTCGTTTGGAGTTATTTGGGCGCATTTTTGTACTTTTTTTGGTTTGGGTTTTTCTAAAAAGTGTCCTTATCTCTTATTAGACGTGTGGATGCGATGTTGAGGGTTTTGACCTTCGAATCGATAACTATTTCGACATATGTTAACTTTCGATTTAATCCAGACCGGGTGGGTCGTTTGGAGTTATTTGGTGGCATTTTTGTACTTTTTTGGGTTTGGTATTTTCAAAAAATTTTCCTTTTCTCTTATTAGACGTGTGGATACGATGTTGAGGGTCGTGACCTTCGAATCGATACCTATTTCAACATATGTTCATTTTCGATTTAAACCAGACTGAGTGCGTCGTTTTGGGTTACTTGGGGGCATTTCTGTACATTTTTGGGTTTGGTATTTTATAAAAATTTTCCTTATCCTTTATTAGACGTGTGGATGTGATGTTGAGGGTCATGACCTTCGAATCAATACCTGTTTCGACATATATTGATTTTTTGTTTAAACTAGACCGGGAGGGTCATTGGGGGTTATTTGGGGGCTTTTTTTGTAATTTTATGGTTTTGGGATTCTCTAAAAATTGTCCTTATCTCTTATTAGAATTGTGGATGCTATGTTGAGCGTAGTGACCTTTGAATCGATTCCTATTTTGACATATGTTCATTTTCGATTTAAACCAGATCGGGTGCGTCGTTTAGGGTTATTTGGGGGCATTTTTGAACTTTTTTGGGTTTTGTATTTTCAAGAAATTGTCCTTTTATCTTATTAGACGTGTGGATACGGTGTTGAGGGTCGTGACCTTCGAATCGATACCAGTTTTGACATATGTTGATTTTTTGTTTGAATTAGACCGGGTGTGTTGTTTGGGGTTATTTGGGGGCATTTTTGTACTTTTTTTGGTTTGGATTTTCTAAAAATTGTCCTTATCACTTATTAGACGTGTGGATGCGATGTTGAGGGTTGTGACCTTCGAATCGATACCAATTTTTGCATCTGTTCATTTTCGGTTTAAATCAAATCGGGTGGGTCGTTTGGGGTTATTTGGGGACATTGCTGTAAGTTTTTGGGTTTGGAATTTTCTAAAAGGTGTCCTTATCCCCTATTAGAAGTGTGTATGTGATGTTAAGGGTTGTGACCTTCGAATCGATACCTATTTCGGCATATGTTCATTGTTAGTATAAACCAGACTGGGTGGGTCGTTTGGAGTTTTTTGGGGGCAATTCTATACTTTTAGGGGTTTGGGATTCTCCTAAAAGTGTCATTATCTCTTATTAGGTGTGTGGATGCGATGTTGATGGTCGTGACCTTTGAATCAATACGTATTTTGACATATGTTCATTTCCGGTTCGAACCAGACCTTGTGGGTCGTTTGGAGTTATTTGGGGGCATTTCTGTACTTTTTTGGGTTTGGAATTTTTCAAAAAGTGTCCTTATCTCTTATTAGACATGTGGATGTGATGTT
This sequence comes from Telopea speciosissima, assembly GCF_018873765.1. Lineage (NCBI taxonomy): Eukaryota > Viridiplantae > Streptophyta > Magnoliopsida > Proteales > Proteaceae > Telopea > Telopea speciosissima. The sequence goes on from NW_025317563.1 coordinate 40,957, forward strand.
AAGGGTTGTGACCTTCGAATCGATTCATATTTCAGCATATGTTTCTTGTTAGTTTAAACCAGACTAGGTGGGTCATTTGGGGTTTTTTGGGGGCAGTTTTTTTTTTTTTTTTTTCGATAAGTAAGAAGATTGTATTAGAAAAGGAGGAAAAGACTACAAAAGAAGGCATTCTCTTAGAACCCGACAAGGGGAAGAGAACCCAAAGCACGATGGGACAGGCTCCATCAAACAAGAACCGAGCCAAAAAGGCTACGGCCTGTAATAAGTGACAAAATCTGAGTCCTACTTAAGGTAGTCAATAAGGGCAGGGGGGAAATCTCCAGGATCCCAAACTACCCCATGTGAGTCGCAAGGGACTGCACATAAAATCTGCTTGTCGATTTTGTTCTCTCCAAACATGGGTGAATTCTTTCATTCTCAAATCATTTGCCAAAGCAAGGATTCTACTCTTGAGAGGTTGTACTTTCCAAGGTCCTACAACCTTGCCAGAAATAGTGTCAATCGCCAACTTGGAATCAGATCTGATAGAAACATCAAGGATTCCTCTCTCTATGCAAAGGGAGATGCCTCTATGTATAGCAGCCAGCTCCATGGAGAGAATGCAAAGTTCCAGCCCTTGGTTAGCAAATGCAGCTACAGGTTGTCCAATCGCATTACGAATCACTCCACCAAAAGCAGCTCTACCATCGGACAGCGAACCATCACAGTGAAGGGACCACAAATTGTTAGGAGGTAAGAACCACGAGCATGGTCTCGGCATCCTAATAGCCCAATGAACTTGCAAGTTCCAGGCCGAAGCAATGTGGGAATTAGCAGTAGGATCCCCACTCAAAGAACCAGATGTGACTATAGTCCTAACATCCCCCTTGATAGCTTCCACAATTTGATCCTTAGATCTAGCCTTTTGCCAAAAAATTCTGAAATTTCTTTCAAACCAAATATGCTTGACAGTGGCACAAAATGCAAGCTTTAAAACCACACCTAAGCTCCCCGCTCTTCCTGCCGCATACCGAACCCAAATGGCAGCATCAAATATGTTCATGGGAGCCTGTCCATGAAGAGAACACATACCAAAGATCCTCCTCCAAATATCAATGGAAAAAGGGCAAGCAAAGAAAATATGGTTTTTGCTCTCAATACCAGCCCAACAAAACTCACAACTATGTTGAACCGGGATCCCCCTGTGAAGAAGATTATCCCTAGTGGGGAGAGCATCGACCAGACACCTCCAAGAAACAAAAGAGTGGGACTTAATGCTGCCTTCAAACCAAACTGCTTCACTCCAATCCACGAGGTTGGCCTTCACACGGGTGGCATTCCAAGCCGATTTGGTTGAAAAGATACCTGTCGGATTGCCAGTCCATACTACCAAATCCGGGTTGTCACCATGCAACTTATCAATGGAGGGGAGGGCTCTCCACACATCAATAAGGTCAAAAGAGGTTGAAGGGCCAGGCAGCCAGTCTCCATCCCGAACAATTTCCTTGACAAGTGCATGATGGGCTGCAAGCGCATAAGATCCCGCATCATAGCAAATCCTACTACCAAACCTATTAAAAGGACTCCCTCTGTGTGCCACTTATCGAGCCAAAGTTTGGTGGATCTGCCATTGCCAATGAAGGTATTAATTAAAGGCAATGCCTTATCTCTATATTTCAAAACTTTCCTCCAAACCCAAGAGCAATTTTGCAACACCTTAACTGTCCAAAGCGATTCCTGCTTGAGGTACCTCTGCTGGACCCAATGCACCCAAAGTCGGTTTTGCTTGGAGGCAATCCACCAGATTTGCTTCATAATACCAGCCACATTCATCTCCTTAACACGCTTAAGCCCAAGACCTCCTTCAGTTTTAGGCTTGCAGACCGCATCGCAAGAGATGAAGTGCATTTTCCTTTCAAGCGAGGGGCTTGACCAAAGGAAATTAAAAAACATGGACTCAAGCTGTGAGATAAGGTTACCTGGCAGCCCAAAAATACCAGCCCAGTAAATGTAGCATCCTTGGAGCACAGAAGAGATAAGTTGGAGACGCCCAGCATAAGATAAAAACCTGGCTTTCCATCCTTCCAATTTCCTTCTAACCAAATCTAAAATAGGACTGCAATCTTTCAAGGACAGCCTGCCCGAGACAAGAGGGACGCCGAGGTACCTGATAGGGAGAGTGGTCTCAGAGAAACCCATTAATTCCGAAAGTTCCATACTACTAGTTTGGGTTAGGCCCCCTACAATAATAGAGGACTTAGATCTATTGAGATGCAGCCCTGAAAGACCTGCAAACTCGTCAAGACCCCCCAAACTAGCCAAAACAGATTCGCAATTGGCCTTCACAAAGATCATTAGGTCATCCGCAAATATAAGGTGAGAAAGATGTAGAGCTTTACATCTAGGCAGCAATTTGATTTGACCATCTACTTCCAGCCTTCGTATAATTCCTGAAAAAGCTTCCATGGGAATAGTGAACAAATAAGGAGAGAGCGGGTCACCTTGCCTGATACCTCTATCTCCCTTGAAGTAACCTGTGGGGCTGCCATTAATGAGAACGGAGAACATGGGTGTGGTAACACAAGCCTTAACCCATCCAAGGAATTTCCCTGTGAAGCCCATTCTTTGCATCACTCCAAATAGAAAGTCCCTGCTCAAGGAGTCATAGGCTTTATGGAAGGTATCGATTCGAAGGGATTTTGGGAGTGAGGATCTTGGTGTGTTCTCTTGGTGATGGCCGGCAGGCCATTAGTTGTAGGTAATGGTCTCCTTCCTCTTCACAGTTCGGGTGAGAGGAATGCTGGGGTTGGGGAGGAAGTTGGCTCGGGTGTGGGGGCTGTTGAAGTGGCTGCTTTTGGAGGTTCGGGTTGTGATGGTGATGGTGGTGCTTGGCCAGCTCTTGGCTGGTCTGCAGGGAGTGTTGAAGGTGTGGGCAAGGTTCCGGCGCTGCAAGGTGAGGGTGACGGGAATAGGGTGCTGCTTCTTGGTGAGCCTTCTTGTGGTTCGGTGAGCGGTGCTGATTCTGGTGTTTTTTTACAGCAAAAGGATGATATTTCAGGTGGGTTGAATTAGTCATACCCGAAGAAGGTTGGGGTTCCATGGTCTGCCCTCTTTTCTTCCTCTTCTTCTTCGATTTTTGGTGATGGGTTGAAGTTGTCTTATGTTGAGCCTGAGGAGATTGGTGGGACTTTGGCTGCAAAGTGTCCGGATGAGATTATTAAAAAAGGTCTTGATAAATGGAAGAACACCCTAATGGGGCACTTCATTGGTGGTCGGCCTAGTTTTACCTTTACAAGGGATATGCTCCTGAAGCAATGGAAGATTGTAGGGCATGTTGATGTTAACTTATTAGAGAGTGGAATTTTTATATTTCGCTTTAATCTTGAAGATGACAAAACTAAAGTTCTTGAAGGGGGACCTTGGTATGTTCAAAGAAGGCCGATGATCCTGCGTCCTTGGAGTCCAGATGTTTGCTTAGAGAGGGTGGATTTATGTTCTGTCCCGGTATGGGTTTCTCTTCCCAATCTCCCTTTTCATTTCTGGTCTTCTGAAGCTCTTAGTTCTATTGGGAGTGTCATTGGGAAGCCTATTGTTACGGACAAGATGACAAGGTCCATGGAGAGATTGTCCTACGCTCGTTTGTGTGTGGAGGTTTCTGCCAACAAAGAGCTGCCTCTGTCCGTTCCAGTTTATGGTGATGGTGGTTTTGTCTTCAATCAACGAGTGGTTTATGATTGGAAGCCCCCTCTTTGTGTGCATTGTAAGGTCTTTGGGCATATGATTGATGCATGCAAGTCTGGCAGCCGTAAGCCTGATCAAAAATCCTCGAGAACCAAGCAAGAATGGCGGGTGAAGGGTGCTGCCGGGAAAGAAGCTGCAACTGTGGCCGGAAAGGAGGCTGACTTGCCGGCCGAGGAGACTGGAATTGGTAATTCAAATTCAAATTCAAATTTGGATTCCCATAGTTCTCGCAAGAATAAAGGAGGAGATCTCAATTCCTTGGGTCAAGGCGCCAACTTTGGCAAGAAGGTTTTGAAGAAATCTGAGTTAATTCTTGAAGGTAAGTCTAGTACTAAGGATATTTCACAGTCTAATGCTTTTGCCCTGTTGGAACATCTTCCGGAGGAGGTGCATTATGATCCTGATGATTTGATGCTGGATCCAGAGTCTTGTGCCATTCTCTTAGGTAACGAACTGTTGGAGGATTCAAATATGGAAGGAGAAAATTCTTCTCCCCAGCCGTTATCTACCCTTCCAAATTTGGGAGAGGAGGTGGTTGGGGGATTTTCCTTGAATAATCAGATTGGCGGATCTGCTGGAGATATTATGGAGGAAATGCCACAATTAAATGCTGCTGGTCAAAGTTTAAATTCAAATCTTCCCACTTCCCATATTGAGAAGACACCTAGTGCGTTGTGCTTGGAAGATGGAGAAATTAAAGGGGCATATTCTGTATCTTCTAAGGGGGAGCTGGCATTGGCAAATCCATTGGATTGTAGCTCAAGGCTGTCTCCATTGGGAAGGAAAGAAGGTGCACCTGATGCGCAAAAGGATAATACCAATTTAGAAGGAAATAAAAGTGGTGAAGAGATGCTGTCTTTAAAAGGCAAGGGAGCTAGTCTGGCCAACAAACCTTCAGCTAATTTTGAAAGATTAAAGAAGGTGGCAGCGGAGAACCGGGCCAGCCAAGGACCCTTGGACAGAGGTATGGGTTTTTCTAATTCTATTAGCTCTTCTTTATTTAACCGGCCTGGTGGAAGCAGTACAAAATTCCAGCCTCAACGAATTCCTGTAAAGGAAGGGCTGGGCATGAGAATAGAGGGACCCATTAAGGGTGGGACTGATATGGCAGCCCATCATCTTTGATGAATTGCATTTCCTGGAACATTAGGGGCATGAATGCCCCTACAAAGAAGCATGGGGTTAGGAAAGTGATTCTGGATAATAATGCAAAATTAGCTATTCTTCTTGAGACTAAGGTGAAAACAGAGAATTGTGCTGCTGTTTTTGACTCTTTCATTTCAAATTGGAAGTATCTCCATAATGGAGAAGTAGGTTCTACAGCTCGCATTTGGGTGGGATGGGATTCGGCTGTGTTTAAAGTGGAGGAGATTCTAAAATCTGACCAATTTATCCATTTGAAAGTAACCACTTTGGGATCCTCTCTCAGTTATTTATGCACTGCTGTCTATGCTTCTAATTCGGTGGAGGAGAGGAGGGTGCTTTGGAGGGATGTTACTAGTTTTGGTTCTAGTATTTCAGGTCCTTGGATTGCTCTAGGGGACTTTAATATTGTTCGACAACAAAGTGAGAAGCTTGGAGGAGAACCTATCCGTCAGGAGGCTGTTGATGATTTTAATACTTTTATTTTTGACACCGACCTTATGGACTTAAAGTGGAAGGGGGAATTATTTACTTGGAATAATAGGCAAGGGGGCAGCTCTTGAGTTTGCTGCAAGTTGGATAGGGTCATGGTTAACTTATTTTGGTTGGATGTTCTCAGGTCTTCAGAAGCTACTTTTCTGCTCCCAGGGCTTTCGGATCACTCTCCAGCTGTGATTTCAATTCTTGATGGGGTAAATTTTGGTCCTAAACCTTTCCGGTTCTTTGAGGCTTGGATTGGTAGGGAGGGGTTTGATGAAGTGGTAGCTAAAGGGTGGGACAGCACGGTGAATATGAAGCTTAATCCTATACTTAGGTTTGCTGCCAGGCTCAAAAATGTCAAGACAGAGCTGAAGAAATGGAATAAAGATAGTATTGGGGATGTTTTTCTTGCAGTGAAGGAGGCTTCTTCGGACTTAGCTCAGATCCAAATCAGCCTTGCTGCCCATCCCAATGACCTCAATTTGGTTTCTTTAGAAACAGCAGCCAAGAAGAAGTTGTGGGCAGCCCTTAATACTGAAGAAAAGTTTCTTAAAGAGAAATCTAGAGTCAAGAACATTCAATTGGGGGATGGTAATAATAGCTTTTTCCATAAGTCTATGGTGTGCAGGCAAAACAGGAATCACATTTTGGAGGTGTACAATGCCGAAAATGAGGTTATCAAGGATCCGAATCTGATTAAAGAGGAGGCAATTTCTTTTTACATGAATTTGTTTGGTGCTAATGTTGAAGATGTTGGGTTCTTTCCAGAGACTGTCCCTTTGCAACGTAGTCGGACCTTGTGCAGTGAGCAGTCTTATTGGGCAGGTATCTAACAAGGAGATTAGAGAGGTGGTTTTTTCCATGAAGAACTCAAAAGCTCCAGGACCGGATGGATTTGGGGCAGCCTTTTTTAAGCATGCTTGGGAGGTTGTTGGGGAGGATCTCACTTTGGCCGTTAAGTGGTTTTTTTTGAAGTCCAGTATGCCTACCTCTATCAATGCTACTTTTATTAGTCTTATCCCAAAGACTGATAATACTTCTTCGTTTACGGGTTATAGGCCTATTGCCCTTTGTAACCTATTTTATAAAATTATTACAAAAGTTTTGTCTAATAGGTTACAAGGAGTTGTGGGGAAGGTGGTTAGTGACAACCAGTCTGCGTTTATCAAAGGCCACTCCATTGTGGATAATATTCTAGTATGTCATGATGTGGTTAGGGGTATAGAGCAGAAGGGGACTCCCCCTACGGCGGTGCTGAAAATTGACTTACATAAAGCTTATGACTCTCTAAGTAGGAAGTTTCTTTTTGAGATCATGGAAAGGATGGGTTTTCCAAGCAAGTTTATTCGGTGGGTGAAGGCTTGTGTTGATACTCCTAGTTTCTCGATCCTTCTCAATGGGAGCCCAACAGGTTATTTTAGGGGCAAGAGGGGGATAAGACAGGGGGACCCGCTATCCCCTTATTTATTCACAATTGCTATGGAAGGGTTTTCGGCCTTAATGCGGAAGTTGGAAGTTGAGGGACAGATCAGCCTGCTTCCAAGGTGCAAAAGCTCCCATCTTACACACCTGATCTTTGCAGATGATTTGATGATTTTTGTGAAGGCTGTCCCTGACTCTATTTTGGCTTGTTTGGGGGCTCTGTCTGATTTTCATACTTACTCTGGGTTGAGACTCAATAGAGCTAAGTCCTCTATTATTTTAGGGGGCCTTACCCAAACGGCCAAGCTGCAACTATTGGAATTAACGAATTTTGTGGACACTAAGCTGCCCATTCGGTACCTTGGTGTTCCACTTGTACCTCGTAAACTTTCTATGGCAGATTGCTCCGCTATCTTGGATCTAGTGAGGCGAAGACTTGACGGCTGGAAAGCTCGTTTCTTATCCTTTGCAGGACGGTTGCAGCTTCTTACCTCTGTTCTTCAGGGCTGCTATATATATTGGTCGGGTATCTTTGCATTACCTGGTGGTGTCAAGCAAAGCTGGAATCCATGTTCTCAAATTTCCTTTGGACGGGCCCCTCCTTGGAACGAAAGGTACATTATGTTTCTTGGGATAGAATTTGCAAACCTAAGGATGAGGGTGGCTTAGGTATCCGCAGAATTTCAGAAATGAATATTGCGGGTATCCTTAAGCAAATCTGGTGGATTGCTTCCAAAAGGACAGCCTGTGGGTTAGGTGGGTTTATGCCAGTTATTTAAAAAATGACTCTATTTGGACTGTGAAAATTCCCCAAAATTGCTCTTGGGTTTGGCGTAAAGTTCTCAAGTATAGAGATTTGGTTGAACCCCATGTTCACCACTTTATTGGGTCTGGCCATGCTACAAGGCTATGGCTTGATAAGTGGGATCCTCAAGGGGTTTTAATCAAAAATTTTGGGGATCGTATCAGATACGATGCGGGTTCTCATCGTATGGCTCTGGTTTCGGATATTATAAGACAAGGCACCTGGCATCCTACTCCTCATGGGTCTTTTGATCTTATTAGTGCTTGGGGGGATTTGCAACATGTTCCTATTTTGAGAGGCAGGGATGACCTTATTATTTGGAAGAATTCCCCTAATGGCTTATTTACTACTAAGTCAGCCTGGGACATTGTTAGAAGATCCTCTCCTAAAGTAGGGTGGCATAAATTTGTTTGGTTTACTCAGAATTTCCCTAAGCATTCTTGCACAACTTGGAGATGCCTTATGGAAGCTCTTCCTACCAAAGATCAGCTTATTAAAAGAAATATTCAGGTTGGGCCGAATTACATCTTGTGTTGGGCTGGTACTGAAAGTCATGAGCATCTTTTCTTTAATTGCCCTTTTTCCACTAGCATTTGGGGTCAAATTAGTTCTTTTTGCTCCCAAGGGGGTGGAGGCCCTACCAATCTCCAGCATGTGCTTGCTTGGCTCTTGAGTGTTGGTTGTGCAAATGATAGGATGGATTTGGTTCCCAAGTTGGGTTTTTGTGCTACAGTGCATTACATTTGGTGGGAGAGAAACCGAAGGCTGTTTGAGAACAAGGTTAGAACCCATGATCAGATTATAGAGGCAATTCGTCTTGATGTGGCCATTAAGTGTGCTGCCTTTCCCATTTCTGCTGTCCACAGCCCAAGGAACCAGTTCTTGGCTGATAATTGGGGGATTAGGGTGGATTGGAAGGTGATTACTCAAAAAACCTGTGCTTGGTTTAGACCTCCTACTCACATGGCAGTCCTTCACTATGATGGGTCCTTAACAGCTGATAGAGCTTCCTATGGTGGAATCATTCGTGATGATGCAGGTGTTGCCATAATGGCGTATGCGGGGAAGGGAGATATTAATTCTGTTCTAGGCATGGAGCTCTTTGCAATTTTAAAGGGGGTCACTTTTTGTCTTCAGAGGAACCTACTTCGGGTTTCCATCAGATCCGATTCCAAATTGGCAGTAGATATTCTTAATGGGGCTGTGGACTGCCCTTGGAGCATGCAAATCTTGAGGGACCGTATAGCTACGCTACTACAGCAATTACAGCGTAAGGAGATCAAACATGTTTGGAGAGAGCTCAACCAGCCAGCAGACTTTATTGCAGCCATGGATACGGGGGATGGGGAAGCAATTTTTTATCCACTTGATTTCCCACAGGACCTGGTGGAGTTGGTTAAGAATGATTCAGATGGTAAAGTTTTTTTAAGGACCTTGTCTCATTGAGTTGTTGGCCTGGTCTTAGGCTTTTCGACCGAGGGCCTGTCCTCGGGTTGTTTTAGGGGCTCTCCTCCCCCTCTTAGGCCTGTCTAAGGGGGGAGGACAAGGGCTGCCTTCTTCTGTATTTTTTTTTTCCTCTTTCTTAATACAATCACACTTACCTATCAAAAAAACATAGGCTTTATGGAGATCAACCTTCAACACCACAGTGGGATTGGCTGCTTTCTGCTCAATTCCTCTCACAATATCATGGCAAACAAGAATATTATCAACTATAGATCTTCCTTTGATAAAAGCTGATTGATTGAAACTGATCACCTCGCCGATAACCTTCTGGAGTCTATTAGAGATGATCTTAGAAATGATCTTATAAAGCAGATTGCAAAGGGCAATGGGTCTATAGCCCGCAAAGGAGGAAACATCTCCAGATTTAGGGATCAGAGAAATAAAGGTAGCATTAACAGAATAGGGCATAAAGGAGTTCTCAAAAAACCATTTAATCGCCTTGATAAGGTCCTCCTTAATAATCTCCCAGGTTGTTTTGTAAAATCTAGCCCCGAAACCATCAGGCCCTGGGGCCTTACAATCTTTCATAGCAAAGACCACACCCTTGATCTCCTCTCTACTAATCTCCCTTTCCAATTCCAATATCTGAATTTCAGAAATAGCACCCGAAAGGTGGATAGAATTTGGGTAGGTTCCCTCATCAATTGAATCAGCCTCTTCTTTAATCCTTTTTGGTTCATCAACCACCACTCCATTCTGATCAACAATCTCCAGAATATGCTTTCTATTATGGGTTTGGGATTCTCTTAAAAGTGTCCTCATCTCTTATTAGACGTGTGGATACGATGTTGAGGGCCGTGACCTTCGAATCGATACCTATTTCGACATATGTTCATTTTCGGTCTGAACCAGACCAGGTGGGTCGTTTGGAGTTATTTGGGCGCATTTCTGTACTTTTTTTGGTTTTGGTTTTTCTAAAAAGTGTCCTTATCTCTTATTAGACGTGTGGATGCGATGTTGAGGGTTGTGACCTTCGAATCGATACGTATTTTGACATATGTTCATTTTTGGTCCGAACCAGACCAGGTGGGTCATTTGAAGTTATTTGGGTGGATTTCTATATTTTTTTGGTTTGGGATTTTCTAAAATGTTTCCTTATCTCTTATTAGACGTGTGGATGTGATGTTTAGGGTTTTGACCTTCGAATCGATAACTATTTCGATAAATGTTCATTTTTGGTTTAAACTAGACCAGGTGGGTCGTTTTGGTAATTTGGGGACATTTCTATACTCTTAGGGGTTTGGGATTCTCTTAAAAGTGTCATTATCTCTTATTAGGCGTGTGGATACGATGTTGAGGGTCGTGACCTTCGAATCAATACGTATTTTGGCATATGTTCTTTTCCGGTCCGAACCAAACCTTGTGGGTAATTTGGAATTATTTGGGGGTATTTCTGTGCTTTTTTGGGTCTGGATTTTTCTAAAAAGTGTCCTTATCTCTTATTAGACGTGTGGATGCGATGTTGAGGATTTTGACCTTCGAATCGATAACTATTTCGACATATGTTCATTTTCGATTTAAACCAGACCGGGTGGGTAGTTTGGGGTTATTTGGGGGCATTTCTGTACTTTTTTTGGTTTGGTATTTTAAAAAAATTGTCCTTTTCTCTTATTAGACGCATGGATACGATGTTGAGGGTCGTGACCTTCGTATCGATACCTATTTCAACATATATTCATTTTCGATTTAAACCAGACCAAGTGGGTCGTTTTGGGTTATTTGGGGGCATTTTTGTACATTTTTGGGTTGGGTATTTTCTAAAAAGTTTCCTTATCTTTTATTAGACGTGCGGATGCAATGTTGAGGGTCGTGACCTTCGAATCGATACCTGTTTCGACATATGTTGATTTTCGGTTTAAACTAGATCGGGTGGGTCATTGGGGGTTATTTGGGGGCCTTTTTGTACTTTTATGATTTTGGGATTCTCTAAAAATTGTCCTTATCTCTTATTAGAATTGTGGATGCTATGTTGAGGGTAGTGACCTTCGAATCGATACCTATTTTGACATATGTTCATTTTTTATTTAAACCAGATCGGGTGCGTCGTTTGGGGTTATTTGGGGGCATTTTTGTACTTTTTTGGGATTTGTATTTTCAAGAAATTATTCTTTTATCTTATTAGATGTGTGGATGCGATGTTGAGGGTCGTGACCTTCGAATCGATACCAGTTTTGACATATGTTGATTTTCGATTTAAACTAGACCAGGTGGGTTGTTTGGGGTTATTTGGGGGCATTTCTGTACTTTTTTTGGTTTGGATTTCCTAAAAAGTGTCCTTATCACTTATTAGACGTGTGGATGCGATGTTGAGGGTCGTGACCTTCGAATCGATACCAATTTTTGTATCAGTTCATTTTCGGTTTAAATCAAACCGGGTGGGTTGTTTGGGGTTATTTGGGGACATTGCTGTACTTTTTTGGGTTTCGTATTTTTAAAAAATTGTCCTTTTCTCTTATTAGATGTGTGGATACGATGTTGAGGGTCGTGACCTTTGAATCGATACCTATTTCAACATATGTTCATTTTCGGTTTAAACCAGACCGGGTGGGTTGTCTGGGGTTATTTGGGTGCATTTCTGTACTTTTTTGGGTTTGGGATTTTTGAAAAAGTGTTCTTACCTCCTATTAGATGTGTGGATGTGATGTTGAGGGTCGTGACCGTCGAATCGATACCTGTTTTGACATATGTTCATTTTCGGTTTAAACCAGACCAAGTTGGTCATTCGGGGTTATTTGGGGGCATTTCTGTACTTTTTTGGGTTTGGGATTTTCTAAAAATTCTCCTTGTCTCTTATTAGATGTGTGGATGCGATTTTGAGGGTCGTGACCTTCGAATCAATACGTATTTTGAAATATGTTCATTTCCGGTCTGAACCAGACCGAGTGGGTCGTTTGGAGTTATTTTGGGGTATTTTTGTACTTTTTTGGGTTTGGAATTTTCTAAAAAGTGTCCTTATCTCTTATTAGACGTGTGGATGTGATGTTAAGGATTGTGACCTTCGAATTGATTCCTATTTCGGCATATGATCATTGTTGGTTTAAACCAGATTGGGTGGGTCGTTTGGAGTTTTGTGGGTGCACTTCTGTACTTTTATGGGATTGGGATTCTCTTTAAATTGTCATTATCTCTTATTACACGTGTGGATGCGATGTTAAGGGTAGTGACCTTCGAATTGATACGTATTTCGACATATGTTCATTTTTTATCCGAACCAGACCTGGTGGGTCGTTTGGAGTTATTTGGTCGCATTTCTATATTTTTTTGGTTTGGGATTTTCTAAAAAGTGTCCTTATCTCTTATTAGACGTGTGGATACGATGTTGAGGGTTTTGACCTTCGAATCGATAACTATTTCGACATATGTTCATTTTCGATTTAAACCAGACCGGGTGGGTCGTTTGGGGTTATTTGGGGGCATTTCTGTACTTTTTTGGGTTTGGTATTTTAAAAAAATTGTCCTTTTCTCTTATTAGTCGTGTGGATACGATGTTGAGGGTCGTGACCTTCAAATCCATATCTATTTCAACATGTGTTCATTTTCGATTTAAACCAGACCGAGTGGGTCGTTTTGGGTTATTTGGGTGCATTTCTGTACTTTTTTGGGTTTGGGATTTTTGAAAAAGTGTCCTTATCTCTTATTAGATGTGTGGATGTGATGTTGTGGGTTCGAATCGATACCTGTTTCGACATATGTTCATTTTCAGTTTAAACCTGACCGGGTGGGTCATTTGGGGTTATTTGGGGGCATTTCTGTACTTTTTTGGGTTGGGGATTTTCTAAAAAGTGTCCTTGTCTCTTATTAAATGTGTGGATGCGATGTTAAGGGTCGTGACCTTCGAATCAATACCTATTTTGACATATGTTCATATCCGGTCCGAACCAGACCGGGTGGGTCGTTTGGTTTGTAATTTTTTGGGTTTGAAATTTTTTAAAAAGTGTCCTTATCGCTTAATAGATGTGTGGATGTGATGTTAAGGGTTGTGACCTTCGAATCGATTCCTATTTTGGCATATGTTCATTGTTGGTTTAAACCAGACTGGGTGGGTCGTTTGGGGTTTTTTGGGGGCAGTTCTGTACTATTATGGTTTTGGGATTTCTTTTAAAAGTGTCCTTATCGCTTATTAGATGTGTGGATGTGATGTTAAGGGTTGTGACCTTCGAATCGATTCCTATTTCGGCATATGTTCATTGTTGGTTTAAACTAGACTGGGTGGGTCGTTTGGAGTTTTTTGGGGGCAGTTCTGTACTTTTATGGGTTTAGGATTCTCTTAAAAGTGTCCTTATCTCTTATTAGACGTGTGGATGCGATGTTGGGGGTTGTGACCTTCGAATCGATACGCATTTCGACATATGTTCATTTTTTGTCCGAACCAGACCAGGTGGGTCATTTGGAGTTATTTGGGCGCATTTCTATATTTTTTTGGTTTGGGATTTTCTAAAATGTTTCCTTATCTCTTATTAGATGTGTGGATGCGATGTTTAGGGTTTTGACCTTTGAATCGATAACTATTTCAACAAAAGTTCATTTTCGGTTTAAACTAGACCAGGTGGGTCGTTTGGGTAATTTGGGGGCATTTCTGTACTTTGTTGGGTTTGGTATTTTCTAAAAAGTATCCTTATCTCTTATTAGACGTGTGGATGCGATGTTGAGAGTTGTGACCTTCGAATCGATACCAATTTTGGCATCTGTTCATTTTTGGTTTAAATCAAACCGGGTGGGTCGTTTGGGGTTATTTGGGGGCATTGCTGTACTTTTTCTGGTTTGGAATTTTTTAAAAAGTGTCCTTATCTCTTATTAGACATGTGGATGTGATGTTAAGGGTTGGGACCTTCTAATCGATTCATATTTTGGCATATGTTCATTGTTGGTTTAAACCAGACTGGGTGGGTCATTTGGGGTTTTTTGGGGGAAGTTCTGTACTATTATTATGGGTTTGGGATTCTCTTAAAAGTGTCCCTATCTGTTATTCGACTTGTGGATGCGATGTTGAGGGTCATGACCTTTGAATCGATACGTATTTCGACATATGTTCATTTTCTGTCCGAACCAGACCAGGTGGGTCGTTTGGAGTTATTTGGACGCATTTTTGAACTTTTTTTGGTTTGGGTTTTGCCAAAAAGTGTCCTTATCTCTTATTAGACGTGTGGAAGCAATGTTGAGGGTTTTGACCCTCGAATCGATAATTATTTCGACATATGTTCATTTTCGGTTTAAACTAGACCAGGTGGGTCGTTTGGGGTAATTTGAAGGCATTTCTGTACTTTTTTGGGTTTGATATTTTCTAAAAAGTGACCTTGTCACTTATTAGACCCGTGGATGCGATGTTAAGGGTCGTGACCTTTGAATCGATACCAATTTTGGCATCTGCTCATTTTCGGTTTAAATCAAACCGGGTGGGTCGTTTGGGGTTATTTGGGGGCATTGGTGTACTTTTTTGGGTTTGGATATTTTTAAAAAGTGTCCTTATCCCTTATTAGACATGTGGATGTGATGTTAAGGGTCGTGACCTTCGAATCGATTCATATTTTGGCATATGTTCATTGTTTGTCTGAACCAGACTGGGTGGGACATTTGGGGGTTTTTTGGCGGCAGTTCTGTACTATTATGGGTTAGGGATTCTCTTAAAAGTGTCCTTATCTCTTATTAGATGTGTGGATGCGATGTTGAGGGTTGTGACCTTTCGATCGACACGTATATCGATAGATGTTCATTTTCTGTCTGCACCAGACTAGGTGGGTCATTTGGAGTTATTTGGGCGCATTTCTGTATTTTTTTTGTTTTGGGTTTTTCTAAAAAGTATACTTATCTCTTATTAGACGTGTGGATGCGATGTTGAGGGTTTTGACCTTCG
>NW_025317564.1:0-55759 GCF_018873765.1 Telopea speciosissima
GTACTTTTTTGGACTTGAGTTTTTCTAAAAGTGACCATATCTCTTATTAGATGTGTGGATGCAATGTTAAGGGTCGTGACCTTCGAGTCAATACCTACTTCAGCCATCTGTTCATTTTCGGTTTAAACCTTGGAACCGGGTGGGTAGTTTAGAGTTATTTGGGGGCATTTGCTGTGCGTTTTGGGTTTGGGATTTTCCAAAAAGTATCCTTATCTCGTTATTACACGTGTGGATACGATGTTGGTCGTGACCTTCGAATTGATACCTATTTCGGTATATGTTCATTTTTGTTTAAACAAGACCGGGTGGGTAGTTTAGGGTTATTTGGGGGCATTTTTGTACTTTTCTCGAGTTTGGGATTTTCTAAAATGTGTCCATATCTCTTATAAGACAGGTGGAAGTGATGTTGTGGGTCATGACCTTGAATGCGATACCTATTTTGGCATATGTTCATTTTCGGTTTAAACCAGAATAGGGTGGGTTGTTTGGGCTTATTTGGGGCATTTCAAAACTTTTTTGGGTTTGTATTTTCTAAAAAAGTGTCCTTATCTCTTATTAGACGTGTGGATGCGTAATCGAGGGTAGTGACCTTCAAATCGATACCTATTTCGGCATATGTTCATTTTCGGTTTAAACCAGACCGGGTGGGTCGTTTGGGGTTATTTGGGGGCATTTCTGTATTTTTTTTGGTTTGGTATTTTCTAAAAAGTGTCCTTATCTCAAATTAGACGTGTGGATACAATGTTGAGAGTCGTGACCTTCGAATCGATACCTATTTTGGTATATGTTCATTTTCGGTTTAAACCAGACCGGGTGGGTCGTTTGAGGTTATTTGGGTGCATTTTTGTACTTTTTTGGGTTTGGGATTCTCTATAAAGTGTCCTTATCTCTTATTAGACTTGTGGATGCGATGTTGATGGTCTTGACCTTTGAATCGATACCTATTTCGACATATGTTCATTTTTGGTGAAAACCAGACCGGGAGGGTCGTTTGGGGTTATTTGGGGGCATTTTTTCACATTTTTGGGCCTGGGATTTTCTAAAAATTGTCCTTATCTCTTATTAGATGTGTGGATGCGATGTAATGGGTCGTGACCTTCTAATCGATACCTATTTTGGCATATGTTCATTTTCGATTTAAACCAGACCGGGTTGGTCGTTTGGGGTTATTTTGGAGCATTTCTGTACTTTTTTGGGTTTTGGGTTCTCTAAAAAGTGTCCTTATCTCTTATTAGATGTGTGGATGCGATGTTGAGGGCTGTGACTTGTGAATCGATACCAATTTGACATATGTTCATTTTCGGTTTAAACCAGATCGGGTTGGTCGTTTGGGGTTATTGGGGGCACTTTTGTACTTTTTGGGTTTGGGATTCACTAAAAAGTGTCCTTATCTCTTATTAGACATGTGGATGCGATGTTGAGGGTCGTGACCTTCGAATCGATACGTATTTCGACATATGTTCATTGCCGGTCTGAACCAGACCGGGTGGGTGGTTTGGAGTTATTTGGGGGCATTTATGTACTTTTATGGGTTTGGTATTTTCTAAAAAGCTTCCTTATCTCTTATTAGACATGTGGATGCGATGTTGAGGGTCGTGACCTTCGAATCGATACGTATTTTGACACATTCATTTTTGGTTTAAACCAGATCGGGTGGGTCGTTTGGGGTTATTTAGGGGCATTTCTGTACTTTGTTTTTGTTTAGGATTCTCTAAAAAGTGTCCTTATATCTTATTAGATGTGTGGATGCGATGTTGAGGGTCGTGACCTTCGAATCGATACCTATTTTGGCATATGTTCATTTTTTATTTAAACCAGACCGGGTGGGTCGTTTGGGGTTATTTGGGGGCATTTCTGAACTTTTTTGGGTTTGGTATTTTCTAAAAAGTGTCCTTATCTCTTATTAGACGTGTGGATGCGATATCGAGGGTCGTGACCTTCGAATCGATACCTATTTCGATATATGTTCATTTTTGGTTTAAACCAGACCGGGTGGGTCGTTTGGGGTTATTTGGGGGCATTTCTGTATTTTTTTGGGTTTAGTATTTTCTAAAAAGTGTCCTTATCTCTTATTAGACGTGTGGATGCGATGTTGAAAGTCGTGACCTTCGAATCGATACCTATTTCGGTATATGTTCAATTACGGTTTAAACCAGACCGGGTGGGTCGTTTGGGGTTATTTGGGTGTATTTCTATACTTTTTTGGGTATGGGATTCTCTAAAAAGTGTCCTTATCTCTTATTAGACGTGTGAATGCGATGTTGATGGTCGTGACCTTCGAATCGATACCTATTTCGGCATATGTTCATTTTTGGTTTAAACTAGACCGGGTGGTCGTTTGGGGTTATTTAGGGGCATTTCTGTACTTTTTTGGGCTTGGGATTTTCCAAAAAGCATCCTTATCTCATATGAGACGTGTGGATTTGATGTAGAGGGTACCTTCGAATCGATACTTACTTCGACATATGTTCATTTCTGGTCAGAACCAGACTGGCTGGGTCGTTTGGGGTTATTTGGGGGCATTTCCGTACTTTTTTGGGTTTGGGATTCTCTGTAAACTGTCCTTATCTCTTATTAGACATGTGGATGCGATGTTGAGGGTCATGACCTTCTAATCGGTACCTATTTTGGCATATGTTCATTTTCGGTTTAAACCAGACCGGGTGGGTAGTTTAGGGTTATTTTGGGGCATTTCTGTACTTTTGTGGGTTTTGGATTCTCTAAAAAGTGTCCTTATCTCTTGTTAGACGTGTGGATGCGATGTTGAGGGTCGTGACCTGTGAATCGATACCTATTTGACATATGTTCATTTTCTCTTTAAACTAGATCGGGTGGGTCGTTTGGGGTTATTTGGGGGCACTTTTGAACTTTTTTGGGTTTGGGATTCACTAAAAAGTGTCTTTATCTCTTAATAGACGTGTGGATGCGATGCTGAGGGTCATGACCTTCGAATCGAAATGTATTTCAACATATGTTCATTGCCGGTCCGAACCAGACCGGGTGGGTCGTTTGGGGTTATTTGGGGTCATTTCTGTTCTTTTTTGGGTTTGGTATTTTCTAAAAAGTGTCTTTATCTCTTATTAGACGTGTGGATGTGATGTTGAGGGTCGTGGCCTTCGAATAGATACGTATTTTGACATATGTTCATTTCCGATCCGAACCAGATCGGCTAGGCCGTTTGGGGTTATTTGGGGGCATTTTTGTACTTTTTTTGCTTTGAGATTCTCTAAAAAGTGTCCTTATCTCTTATTAGATGTGTGAATGCGATGTTGAGGGTCGTGACCTTCGAATCAATACCTATTTTGGGATATGTTCATTTTCAGTTTAAACCAGACCGGGTGGGTCGTTTGGGGTTATTTGGGGGCATTTCTGTACTTTTTTGGACTTGAGTTTTTCTAAAAAGTGACCATATCTCTTATTAGATGTGTGGATGCAATGTTAAGGGTCGTGACCTTCGAGTCAATACCTACTTCAGCATCTGTTCATTTTCAGTTTAAACCAGACCGGGTGGGTAGTTTGGAGTTATTTGGGGGCATTTCTGTACGTTTTTGGGTTTGGGATTTTCCAAAAAGTATCCTTATCTGTTATTAGACGTGTGGATGCGATGTTGAGGGTCGTGACCTTCGAATTGATACCTATTTCGGTATATGTTCATTTTTTGTTTAAACAAGACCGGGTGGGTAGTTTAGGGTTATTTGGGGGCATTTTTGTACTTTTCTGAGTTTGGGATTTTCTAAAATGTGTCCATATCTCTTATAAGACGGGTGGAAGTGATGTTGTGGGTCATGACCTTCGAATCGATACCTATTTTGGCATATGTTCATTTTCGGTTTAAACCAGACCGGGTGGGTTGTTTGGGCTTATTTGGGGCATTTCAGAACTTTTTTGGGTTTTGTATTTTCTAAAAAGTGTCCTTATCTCTTATTAGACGTGTGGATGCGTAATCGAGGGTAGTGACCTTCAAATCGATACCTATTTCGGCATATGTTCATTTTCGGTTTAAACCAGACCGGGTGGGTCGTTTGGGGTTATTTGGGGGCATTTCTGTATTTTTTTTGGTTTGGTATTTTCTAAAAGTGTCCTTATCTCAAATTAGACGTGTGGATACAATGTTGAGAGTCGTGACCTTCGAATCGATACCTATTTTGGTATATGTTCATTTTCGGTTTAAACCAGACCGGGAGGGTCGTTTGCGGTTATTTGGGTGCATTTTTGTACTTTTTTGGGTTTGGGATTCTCTATAAAGTGTCCTTATCTCTAATTAGACGTGTGGATGCGATGTTGATGGTCTTGACCTTCGAATCGATACCTATTTTGACATATGTTCATTTTTGGTTAAAACCAGACCGGGAGGGTCGTTTGGGGTTATTTGGGGGCATTTTTTCACATTTTTGGGCCTGGGATTTTCTAAAAATTGTCCTTATCTCTTATTAGATGTGTGGATGTGATGAATTGGGTCGTGACCTTCTAATCGATACCTATTTTGGCATATGTTCGTTTTCAATTTAAACCAGACCGGGTTGGTCGTTTGGGGTTATTTTGGGGCATTTCTATACTTTTTTGGGTTCTGGGTTCTCTAAAAAGTGTCCTTATCTCTTATTAGATGTGTGGATGCGATGTTGAGGGTTGTGACTTGTGAATTGATATCAATTTGAGAGATGTTCATTTTCGATTTAAACCAGATCGGGTTGGTCGTTTGGGGTTATTGGGGGCACTTTTGTACTTTTTGGGTTTGGGATTCACTAAAAAGTGTCCTTATCTCTTATTAGACATGTGGATGCGATGTTGAGGGTTGTGACCTTCGAATCGATACGTATTTCGACATATGTTCATTGCCGGTCTGAACCAGACCGAGTGGGTGGTTTGGAGTTATTTGGGGGCATTTATGTACTTTTATGGGTTTGGTATTTTCTAAAAAGCGTCCTTATCTCTTATTAGACATGTGGATGCGATGTTGAGGGTCGTGACCTTCGAATCGATACCTATTTTGACACATTCATTTTTGGTTTAAACCAGATCGGGTGGGTCGTTTGGGGTTATTTAGGGGCATTTCTGTACTTTGTTTTTGTTTAGGATTCTCTAAAAAGTGTCCTTATATCTTATTAGATGTGTGGATGCGATGTTGAGGGTCGTGACCTTTTAATCGATACCTATTTTGGCATATGTTTATTTTTTGTTTAAACCAGACCGGGTGGGTCGTTTGGGATTGTTTTGGGGCATTTTTGTACTTTTTTGGGTTTTGGATTGTCTAATAACTGTCCTTATCTCTTATTAGATGTGTAGATGCGATGTTGAGGGTTGTGACCTATGAATCGATACCTATTTGACATATGTTCATTTTCGGTTTTAACCAGATCGGATGGGTCGTTTGGGGTTATTTTGGGGCACTTTGGTACTTTTTTGGGTTTGGGATTCACTAAAACGTGTCCTTATCTCTTATTAGACATGTGGATGCGATGTTTTGGTCGTGACCAGTGAATCGATACCTATTTGACATATGTTCATTTTCGGTTTAAACCAGATCGGGTGGGTCGTTTGGGGTTATTTTCGGGCACTTTTGTACCTTTTTTGGGTTTGGGATTTACTAAAAAGTGTCCTTATCTCTTATTAGACGTGTGGATGCGATGTTGAGGGTCTTGACCTTCGAATCGATACGTATTTTGACATATGTTCATTGTCGGTCTGAACCAGACCGGGTGGGTCGTTTGGGGTTTTTTAGGGGAATTTCTGTACTTTTTTGGGTTTGGTTTTTTCTAAAAAGTGTCCTTATCTCTTATTAGACGTGTGGATGCGATGTTGAAAGTCGTGACCATCGAATTGACACCTAGTTCGGCATATGTTCATTTCGATTTAAACCGGACCGGGTGGGTCCTTTGGGGTATTTTGGGGGCATTTCTGTACTTTTTGGGGTTTGGTATTTTCTAAAAATGTGTCTTTATCTCTTATTAGACATGTGGATGCGATGTTGAGGGTCGTGACCTTCGAATCCATACCTATTTTAACACATTCATTTTTGGTTTAAACCAGATCGGGTGGGTCGTTTGGGGTTCTTTAGGGGCATTTCTGTACTTTTTTTTGTTTGGGATTCTCTAAAAAGTGTCCTTATCTCTTATTAGATGTGTGGATGCGATGTTGAGGGTCGTGACCTTCTAATCGATACCTATTTTGGCATATGTTCATTTTTTGTTTAAACCAGACCGGGTGGGTCGTTTGGGGTTGTTTTGGGGCATTTCTATACTTTTTTGGGTTTTGGATTCTCTAAAAAGTGTCCTTATCTCTTATTAGATGTGTGGATGCGGTGTTGAGGGTCGTGACCTTCGAATCGATACGTATTTTGACATATGTTCATTGTCAATCCGAACTAGATCGGGTGGGTGGTTTCAAGTTATTTGGGGGCATTTCTATACTTTTTTGGGTTTGGTATTTTCTAAAAAGTGTCCTTATCTCTTATTAGAAGTGTGGATGTGGATTTGAGGGTCGTGACCTTCGAATCGATGCCTAGTTTGGCATAGGTTCATTTTTGGTTTAAATCGGACCGAGTGGGGCCTTTGAGGTTTTTTGGGGGCATTTTTGTACTTTTTTAGGTTTGGGATTCTCTAAAAAGTGTCCTTATCTCTTATTAGACGAGTGGATGCGATATCGAGGGTCCTGACCTTCGAATCGATACCTATTTTGGCATATGTTCATTTTCGATTTAAACATGACTGGGTGGGTCGTTTGGGGTTATTTGGCGGAATATCTGTACTTTTTTGGGTTTGGTATTTTCTAAAAAGTGTCCTTATCTCTTATTAGACATGTGGATGCGATGTTGAGAGTCGTGACCTTCGAATCGATACCTATTTATGTATGTATTGAATTTCGATTTAAACCAGATCGGGTGGGTCGTTTGGGGTTATTAGGGGCACTTTTGTACTTTTTGGGTTTGGGATTCACTAAAAAGTGTCCTTAGCTCTTATTAGACATGTGGATGCGATGTTGAGGGTCGTGACCATCGAATCGATACGAATTTTGACATTTGTTCATTTTCGGTCCAAACCAGACCAAGTGGGTCGTTTGGAGTAATTTTGTGGCATTTCTGTACTTTTTTGGATTTTGTATTTTCTAAAAAGTGTCCTTATCTCTTATTAGACGTGTGGATGCGATGTCGTGGGTCGTGACCTTCGAATCAATCCCTATTTCGGCATCTGTTCATTTTCAGTTTAAAGTAGAGCGGGTGGGTCGTTCAGGGTTATTTGGGGGCATTTCTATAATTTTTTGGGTTTGGGAGTCTCTAAAAAGTGTCCTTATCTTTTATTGGATGTGTGGATACAATATTGACGGTCGTGGCTTTCGAATCGATACCTATTTCGACATATGTTCATTTGCTGTTTAAACCAGACCGAGTGGGTCGTTTGGGGATATTTGGGTGCATTTCAGTACTTTTTTTGGGTTTGCTATTTTCTAAAAAGTGTCCTTATCTCCTATTAGACGTGTGGATGCAATGTAGAGGGCCATGACCTCCGAATTGATTCTTATTTCGACATATGTTCATTTTCGATTTAAACCAGACCGGGTGGGTTTTTTGGTGTTATTTGGGGGGATTTCTATACTTTTTTGGTATGGTATTTTCTAATAAGTGTCCTTATATCTTATGAGACGTGTGGATGCGAAGTTGAGGGTCGTGACCTTCGAATCGATACGAATTTCGACATATGTTCATTTTCGGTCCGAACCAGACCGGGTGGGTTGTTAGGAGTAATTTGAGGGCATTTCTGTACATTTTTTGGATATGGAATTTTCTAGAAAGTGTCTGTATCTCTTATTAGACGTGTGGATACGTTGTTGAAGGTCGTGACCTTCGAATCGATACCTATTTCGGCATATGTTCATTTTCGGTTTAAACCAGACCAGGTGGGTCGTTTGGGCTTATTAGGGAGCATTTCTGTACTTTTTTGGGTTTGGTATTTTCTAAAAAGTGTCTTATTATCTTTTTAGACGTGTGGATGCGATGTTGAGGGTCGTGACCTTCGAATCGATACCTATTTTAAAATTTGTTCATTTTTAGTTTAAACCAGATCGGGTGGGTCGTTTGGGGTTATTTGGGGGCATTACTGCACTTTTTTGAGTTTGGGATTCTCTAAGAAGTGTCCTTATCTCTTATTAGACATGTGGATGCAATGTTGAGGGTCGTGAACTTTGAATCGATACGTGTTTCGACATATGTTCATTTTCGGTTTAAACCAGACCAGGTGGGTCGTTTGGGCTTATTAGGGAGCATTTCTGTACTTTTTTGGGTTTAGTATTCTCTAAAAAGTGTGCTTATCTGCTATTAGACGTGTGGATGCGATGTTGAGGGTCGTAACCTTAAAAACGATACCTATTTTGGCATTAGTTCATTTTCAGTTTAAACCAGATCGGGTGGGTCGTTTGGGGTTATTTGGGGGCATTACTGTTCTTTTTTGGGTTTGGGATTTTCTAAAAAGTGTCCATATCTCTTATTAGACGTGTGGATCCGATGTTGAGGGTCGTGACCTTCGAATCGATACCTATTTAGACATATGTTCATTTTCGATTAAAACTAGAATTGGAGGGTTGTTTGGGGTTATTTGGGGGCACTTTTGTACTTTTTTGGGTTAGGGATTTAGTAAAAGGTGTCCTTATCTTTTATTAGACGTGTGGATGCGATGTTGAGGGTCGTGACCTTCTAATCGATACGTATTTCGACATATGTTCATTTTTTATTCGTACCAGACCGGGTGGGTCGTTTGGAGTAATTTGGGGGATTTCTGTACCTTTTTGGATTTGGTATTTTCTAAAAAGTGTCCTAATCTCTTATTAGACGTGTGGATGCGATGTTGTGGGTCGTGACCTTCGGATCGATACCTATTTCGGCATCTGTTCATTTTCAGTTTAAACCAGACTAGGTGGGTCGTTCGAGGTTATTTGGGGGCATTTCTATACTTTTTTGGGTTTGGGATTCTCTAAAAGTGTCCTTATCTCTTATTGGATGTGTGGATACGATCTTAAGGGTCGTGACGTTCGAATCGATTCATGTTTCGACATATGTTAATTTTTCAATTTAAACCAGATCGGGTGGGTCATTTGGGGTTATTTGGGGGCTTTTCTAAACTTTTCTGGGCTTGGGATATATAAAAAGTGTCCTTATCTCTTATTAGACGTGTGGATGTGATGTTGACAGTCGTGACTTTCGAATCGATACCTATTTCGACATATGTTCATTTTCGATTTAAACCAGACCGGGTGGGATGTTTGGGGGTATTTGGGGGCATTTCTATCCTTTTTTGGAATTGGTATTTCCTAAAAAGTGTCCTTATCTCTTATTAGACATGTGGATACGATGTTGAGGATCGTGACCGTCGAATAGATACCTATTTCGGCATATGTTAATTTCGGTTTAAACCAAACCGGGTGGGTCGTTTGGGGCTATTTGGGGGCATTTCTGTAATATTTTGGGCTTGGGATTTTCTAAAAAGTGTCCTTATCTCATATTAGACGTGTGGATACGATGTTGAGGGTCGTGACCTTCGAATCGATACATATTTCGGCATTTGTTGTTTTTCAGTTTAAACTAGACCGGGTGGGTCGTTTGGGGTTATTTGGTGGCATTAATGTACTTTTTTGGGTTTGGGATTCTCTAAAATGTGTCCATATCACTTATTAGGCATGAGGATGCGATGTTGAGGGTCGTGACCTTCGAATCGATACCTATTTCGACATATGTTCATTTTCGGTTTAAACCAGATCGGGTGGGTCATTTGGGGTAATTTGGGGGAATTTCTGAACTTTTCTAGGCTTGGGAATTTATATAAAGTGTCCTTATCTCTTATTGGACATGTGGATGTGATATTGACGGTCATGACCTTCGAATCGATACATATTTTGACATCTGTTCATTTTTTGTTTAAACTAAACTGGGTGGGCTGTTTGGGGTTATTTGGGGGCATTTCTGTACTTTTCAGGGTTTGGTATTTTCTAAAAAGTGTCCTTATCTCTTATTAGACCTGTTGATACGATGTTGAGGATCGTGACCATCGAATCGATACCAATTTTAACTTATGTTTATTTTCGGTTTAAACCAAACCGGGTGGGTCGTTTGGGATTATTTTGGGGCATTTCTGTATTTTATGGGTTCGGTGTTTTCTAAAAAGTGTCCTTATCTCTTATTAGACATGTGGATGCGATGTTAGGGGTCGTGACCTTCGAATCTATATCTATTTTGGTATATGTTCATTTTGAATTTAAACTAGACCGGGTAGGTCATTTGGGGTTATTATGGGGCATTTCTGTACTTTTTTGGGTTTGGGATTTCAAAAAAGTGTCCATATCACTTATTAGATGTGTGGATGCGATGTTGAGGGTCGTGACCTTCGAATTGATACGTATTTCGGCATATATTCATTTTCGGTTTAAACCAGACCAGGTGGGTCGTTTGGGCTTATTAGGGGTCATTTCTGTACTTTTTTTGGTTTCGTATTTTCTAAAAGTGTCCTAATCTTTTTTTAGACGTGTGGATGCGATGTTGACGGTCATGACCTTCGAATCGATACATTTTTCAAAATATGTTTATTTTTGATTTAAACCAGACTAGGTGGGTCGTTTGGGGTTATTTGGGGGCATTTCTGAACTTTTCTGGGCTTTAGAATTTATGAAAAGTGTCCTCATGTCTTATTAGAAGTGTGGAAGTGATGTTGACGGTCGTGACCTTCGAATTGATACCTATTTCGACATATGTTCATTTTCGATTTAAACCAGACCGGGTGGGTCGTTTAGGGTTATTTAGGGGCATTTCTATCCTTTTTTGGGCTTGGGGTTTTCTAAAAAGTGTCCTTATCACTTATTAGACGTGTGTATGCGATTTAGAGTGTCGTGACCTTTGGATCGATAACTATTTTGACATATATTTATTTTCCGTTTAAAGCAGACCGGGTGGGTCATTTGGGGTTATTTCGGGGCATTTCTGTATTTTTTGGGTTCGGTGTTTTTCAAAAGTGTCCTTATCTCTTATTAGACATGTGGATACGATGTTGAGGGTCGTGACCTTCGAATTTATTCCTATTTTAGCATATGTTCATTTTGAATTTAAACCAGACCGGGTGGGTCATTTGGGGTTACTTTGGGGCATTTCTGTACTTTTTTATGTTTAGGATTCTCAAAAAAGTGTCCTTATCTTATATTGGACATGTGGATGCAATGTTGAGGGTCGTGACCTTCTAATCGATACATATTTCGACATATGTTCTTTTTCGATTTAAACCAGACCGGGTGGGTTGTTTGGGGTTATTTGGGGGCATTTCTATACTTTTCTGGGCTTGGGATTTTCTAAAAAGTGTCATTATCTCTTATTAGACGTGTGGATGTGATGTTGACGGTCATGACCTTCGAATCGATGCCTATTTCGACATATGTTCATTTTCGGTTTAAACCAGATCGGGTGGGTTATTTGGTGTAATTTGGGGGCATTTCTGTGCTTTTTTGGGTTTGGTATTTTCTAAAAACTGTCCTCATCTCTTATTAGATGTGTGGATGCGATGTTGCGGGTCATGATCTTTGAATCGGTACCAATTTTGACATTTGCTCATTTTCACTGTAAACCAGATCGGGTGGGTCGTTTGGGGTTATTTGGGGGCATTACTGTTCTTTTTTGGCTTTGCGATTTTTTAAAAAGTGTCCATATCACTTATTAGACTTATGGATACGATGTTGAGGGTCGTTACCTTCGAATCAATACCAATTTTGACATATGTTCATTTTCGGTTTAAACCACATCGGGTGGGTTGTTTGGGGTTATTTGGGGGCACTTTTGTACTTTTTTGGGTTAGGGATTCACAAAAAAGTGTGCTTATCTCTTATTAGACGTGTGGATGCGATGTTGAGGGTCGTGACCATCGAATCGATACGTATTTCGACATATATTCATTTCCTATCCGCCAGACCAAGTGGGTCGTTTGGAATAATTTTGGGGCATTTCTGTACTTTTTTGGATTTGGTATTTTCTAAAAAGTGTCCTTATCTCTTATTAGACGTGTGGATGTGATGTCGAGGGTCGTGACCTTTGAATCGATCCCTATTTCGGCATCTGTTCATTTTCAATTTAAACTAGAGCGGGTGGGTCATTCGGGGTTATTTGGGGGCATTTCTATAATTTTTTGGGTTTGGGAGTCTCTAAAAAGTGTCCTTATCTTTTATTGGATGTGTGGATACGATGTTGAGGGTCCTGACCTCCGAATCGATACATATTTCTACATATGTTTATTTTCGATTTAAACCAGACCGGGTGGGTTGTTTGGGGTTATTTGGGGGCATTTCTGTACTTTTCGGGGCATGGGATTTTATAAAAAGTGTCATTATCTCTTATTAGACATGTGGATGTGATGTTGACGGTCGTGGCCTTCGAATCGATACCTATTTCGACATATGTTCATTTTTGGTTTAAACCAGACCGGCTGGGTAGTTTGGGGTAGTTTGGGGGCATTACTGTACTTTTTTGGGTTTGGTATTTTCTAAAAACTGTCCTCATCTCTTATTAGATGTGTGGATGCGATGTTGAGGGTCATGACCTTCGAATCGGTACCTATTTCGACATATGTTCATTTTCAGTTTAAACCAGACCGGGTGGGTCGTTTTGGGATATTTGGGTGCATTTCACTACTTTTTTTGGGTTTGCTATTTTCTAAAAAGTGTCCTTATCTCCTATTAGACGTGTGGATGCGATGTAGAGGGTCCTGACCTTCGAATTGATTCTTATTTCGACATATGTTCATTTTCAGTTTAAACCAGATCGGGTGGGTTATTTGGGGTTATTTGGGGGGATTTCTTTACTTTTGTGGTATGATATTTTCTAAAAAGTATCCTTATATCTTATGAGACGTGTGGATTCGAATTTGAGGGTCGTGTCCTTCGAATCGATACGAATTTCGACATATGTTCATTTTCGGTCCGAACCAAACTGTGTGGGTCGTTCGGAGTAATTTGAGGGCATTTCTGTACTTTTTTGGATATGGAATTTTCTAGAAAGTGTTTGTATCTCTTATTAGACTCGTGGATACGTTGTTGAAGGTTGTGACCTTCGAATCGATACCTATTTTGGCATATGTTCATTTTTGGTTTAAACCAGACCAGGTGGGTCGTTTGGGCTTATTTGGGGGCATTTTTGTACTTTTTTGGGTTTGGTATTTTCTAAAAAGTGTCTTAATCTCTTTTTATACGTGTGGATGCGATGTTGAGGGTCGTGACCTTCGAATCGATACCTATTTTAGCATTTGTTCATTTTCTGTTTAAACGAGACCAGGTGGGTAGTTTTGGGTTATTTGGGGGCATTACTGTACTTTTTGGGGTTTGGGATTCTCTAAAAAGTGTCCTTATCTCTTATTAGACGTGTGGACGCAATGTTGAGGGACGTGACCTTCGAATCGATACGTGTTTCGACATATGTTCATTTTCTGTTTAAACCAGACCAGGTGGGTCGTTTGGGCTTATTAGGGGGCATTTCTGAACTTTTTTGGGTTTGGGATTCTCAAAAAAGTGTCTTTATCTCTTATTAGACGTGTGGATGCGATGTTGAGGGTCATGGCCTTCGAATCGATACCTATTTTGGCATATGTTCATTTTCGATTTAAACCAGACTAGGTGGGTCCTTTGGGCTTATTAGGGGGCATTTCAGTACTTTTTTGGGTTTCGTATTTTCTAAAAAGTGTCGTAATCTTTTTCTAGATGTGTGGATACGATGTTGAGGGTGTGACCTTTGAATCGATACCTATTTTGACATATGTTCATTTTCGATTAAAATTAGAACGGGTGGGTTGTTTGGGGGTTATTTGGGGGCACTTTTGTACTTTTTTGGGTTAGGGATTCACTAAAAGGTGTCCTTATTTCTTATTAGACGTGTGGATGTGATGTTGAGGGTCGTGACCTTCGAATCGATACGTATTTTGACATATATTCATTGTCGATCCGAACCAGACCGGGTGGGTCGTTTGGAGTAATTTGGGGGATTTCTGTACCTTTTTGGATTTGGTATTTTCTAAAAAGTGTCCTAATATCTTATTAGACGTGTGGATGCGATGTTGAGGGTCGTGACCTTCTAATCGATGCCTATTTTGGCATATGTTCATTTTCGATTTAAACCAGACCAGGTGGGTCGTTTGGGGTTATTAGGGGGCATTTCTATACTTTTTTGGGTTTAGTATTTTCTAAAAAGTGTCCTTATCTCTTATTAGACGTGTGGATGTGATGTTGAAGGTCGTGACCTTCGAATCAATACATATTTCGGCATTTGTTGTTTTTTAGTCTAAACCAGACCGGGTGGGTCGTTTGGGGTTATTTGGAGGCATTAATGTATTTTTTTGGGTTTGAGATTTTCTAAAATGTGTCCATATCATTTATTAGGCATGAGGATGCGATGTTGAGGGTCATGGCCTTCGAATTGATACCTATTTTGACATATGTTCATTTTCGATTTAAACCAGATCAGGTGGGTCTTTTGGGGTAATTTGGGGGCATTTCTGAACTTTTCTGGGCTTGGGAATTTATAAAAAGTGTCCTTATCTCTTATTGGACATGTGGATGTGATATTGACGGTCGTGACCTTCGAATCGATACATATTTTGACATATGTTCATTTTTGGTTTAAACTAGACTGGGTGGGTCGTTTGGGGTTATTTGGGGGCATTTCTGTACTTTTTAGGGCTTGGTATTTTCTAAAAAGTGTCCTTATCTCTTATTAGACATGTGGATACGATGTTGGGGATCGTGACCATCGAATCGATACCAATTTTGGCTTATGTTTATTTTCGGTTTAAACCAAACCGGGTGGGCCGTTTGGGGTAATTTTGGGGCATTTCTGTATTTTATGGGTTCGGTGTTTTCTAAAAAGTCTCCTTATCTCTTATTAGACATGTGGATGCGATGTTAGGGGTCGTGACCTTCGAATCTATATCTATTTTAGCATATGTTCATTTTGAATTTAAACTAGACCGGGTTGGTCATTTGGGGTTATTATGGGGCATTTCTATACTTTTTTGGGTTTAGGATTCTCAAAAAAGTGTCCTTTTCTCTTATTAGACGTGTGGATACGATGTTGAGGGTCGTGACCTTCAAATCGATACCTATTTTGGCATATGTTCATTTTCGGTTTAAACCAGACCAGGTGGGTCGTTTGGGCTTATTAGGGGCATTTCTGTACTTTTTTGGGTTTCGTATTTTCTAAAAAGTGTCCTAATCTTTTTTTAGATGTGTGGATACGATGTTGAGGGTCGTGACCTTCAAATCGATACCTATTTCGACATATGTTCATTTTCGATTAAAACTAGAACGGGAGGGTTGTTTGGCGTTATTTGGGGGCACTTTTGAACTTTTTGGGTTAGGGATTCACGAAAAGGTGTCCTTATTTCTTATTAGATGTGTGGATGCGATGTTGAGGGTCGTGACCTTCGAATCGATACGTATTTTGACATATGTTCATTTTTTATCCGAACCAGACCGGGTGGGTCGTTTGGAGTAATTTGTGGGATTTCTGTACCTTTTTGGATTTGGTATTTTCTAAAAAGTGTCCTAATCTCTTATTAGACGTGTGGATGCGATGTTGAGGGTCGTGACCTTCGCATCGATACCTATTTTGGCATATGTTCATTTTCGATTTAAACCAGACCAGGTGGGTCGTTTGGGGTTATTAGGGGGCATTTCTATACTTTTTTGGGTTTAGTATTTTCTAAAAAGTGTCCTTATCTCTTATTAGACGTGTGGATGTGATGCTGAAGGTCGTGACCTTCGAGTCAATACATATTTCGGCATTTGTTGTTTTTTAGTTTAAACCAGACCGGGTGGGTCGTTTGGGGTTATTTGGAGGCATTAATGTACTTTTTTGGGTTTGAGATTTTCTAAAATGTGTCCATATCATTTATTAGGCATGAGGATGCGATGTTGAGGGTCGTGACCTTCGAATCGATACCTATTTTGACATATGTTCATTTTCGATTTAAACCAGATCAGGTGGGTCTTTTGGGGTAATTTGGGGGCATTTCTGAACTTTTCTGGGCTTGGGAATTTATAAAAAGTGTCCTTATCTCTTATTGGACATGTGGATGTGATATTGAAGGTCGTGACCTTCGAATCGATACATATTTTGACATATGTTCATTTTCGGTTTAAACTAGACTGGGTGGGTCGTTTGGGGTTATTTGGGGGCATTTCTGTACTTTTCAGGGTTTGGTATTTTCTAAAAAGTGTCATTATCTCTTATTAGACGTGTGGATACGATGTTGGGGATCGTGACCTTTGAATCGATACCAATTTTGGCTTATGTTTATTTTCGGTTTAAACCAAACCGGATGGGTCGTTTGGGGTAATTTTGGGGCATTTCTGTATTTTATGGGTTCGGTTTTTCTAAAAAGTGTCTTTATCTCTTATTAGACATGTGGATGCGATGTTAGGGGTCGTGACCTTCGAATCTATATCTATTTTAGCATATGTTCATTTTGAATTTAAACTAGACCGGGTAGGTCATTTGGGGTTATTATGGGGCATTTCTATACTTTTTTGGGTTTAGGATTCTCAAAAAAGTGTCCTTATCGCTTATTAGACGTGTGGATGCGATGTTGAGGGTCGTGACCATCAAATCGATACCTATTTCGGCATATGTTCATTTTCGGTTTAAACCAGACCAGGTGGGTCGTTTGGGCTTATTAGGGGGCATTTCTGTACTTTTTTGGGTTTCGTATTTTCTAAAAAGTGTCCTAATCTTTTTTTTAGATATGTGGATGCGATGTTGAGGGTCGTGACCGTCAAATCGATACCTATTTCGACATTTGTTCATTTTCGATTAAAACTAGAACGGGAGGGTTGTTTGGCGTTATTTGGGGGCACTTTTGAACTTTTTTGGGTTAGGGATTCACTAAAAGGTGTCCTTATTTCTTATTAGACGTGTGGATGCGATGTTGAGGGTCGTGACCTTCGAATCGATACGTATTTCGACATATGTTCATTTTTTATCCGAACCAGACCGGGTGGGTCGTTTGGAGTAATTTGGGGGATTTCTGTACCTTTTTGGATTTGGAATTTTCTAAAAAGTGTCCTAATCTCTTATTAGAAGTGTTGATGCGATGTTGAGGGTCGTGACCTTCGAATCGATACCTATTTCGGCATCTGTTCATTTTCAATTTAAACCCGAACGGGTGGGTCGTTCGGGATTATTTGGGGGCATTTCTATACTTTTTTGGGTTCAGGATTCTCTAAAAGTGTCCTTATCTCTTATTGGATGTGTGTATGCGATGTTGAGGGTCGTGATGTTCGAATCGATTCAAGTTTCGACATATGTTAATTGTAGGTTTAAACCAGACCGGGTGGGTCGTTTGGGGTTATTTGGGGGCTTTTCTGAACTTTTCTGGGCTTGGGATTTATTAAAAGTGTCCTTATCTCTTAAGAGACATATGGATGTGATGTTGACGGTGGTGACTTTCGTATCGATACCTAGTTCGACATATGTTCATTTTTGGTTTAAACCAGACCGGGTGGGACGTTTGGGGTTATTTGGGGGCATTTTTGTACTTTTTTCGATTTGCGATTCCCTAAATAGTATCCTTATCACTTATTAGATCTTTGGATGTGATGTTGAGGGTCGTGACATTCGAATCGATACCTATTTCGGAATATGTTCATTTTCGGTTTAAACCAGACCAGGTGGGTCATTTGGGTTATTAGGGGGCATTTTGTACTTTTTTGGGTTTGGTATTTTCTAAAAACTGTCCTTATCTCTTTTTAGACGTGTGGATGCGATGTTGAGGGTCGTGACCTTCGAATCAATACCTATTTTGGCATTTGTTATTTTTCAGTTTAAGCCTGATCGGGTGTGTCGTTTGGGGTTATTTGGGGGCATTACTGTACTTTTTTGGGTTTGAGATTTTCTAAAAGGCTTCCATATCTCTTATTAGACGTGTGGATGCGATGTTGAGGGTTGTGACCTTCGAATCAATACCTATTTTGACATATGTTCATTTTTTGTTTAAACCAGATCGGGTGGGTCGTTTGGGGTTATTTGGGGGCACTTTTGTACTTTTTCGGGTTAGGGATTCACTAAAAAATGTCCTTATCTCTTATTAGACGTGTGGATGCTATATTGAGGGTCCTGACCTTCGAATCGAGACGTATTTCAATATATGTTCATTTCCATTCCGAACCAGACTGGGTGGGTCATTTGGAGTAATTTTGGGGCATTTTCAGCACTTTTTTGTGTTTGGTATTTTCTAAAAATTGTCCTCATCTCTTATTAGATGTGTGGATCCGATGTTGAGGGTCGTGACCTTCGAATCGATACGTATTTTGACATATGTTCATTTTCGATCTGAACCAGACCGGGTGGGTCGTTAGGAGTAATTTGGGGGCATTTCTATACTTTTTTGGTTTCAGAATTTTCTAAAAAGAGTCTGTATCTCTTATTAGACGTGTGGATACGTTGTTGAGGGTCGTGACCTTCGAATCTATACCTATTTCGGCATATGTTCATTTTCAATTTAAACCTGACCGGGTGGGTTGTTTGGGGTTATTTGGGGGCAATACTGTACTTTTTTGGGTTTGGGATTTTCTAAATAGTATCCATATCTCTTATTAGACGTGTGGAACCGATGTTGAGGGTCGTGACCATAGAATCTATACCTATTTCGGCATATGTTCATTTTCAATTTAAACCAGACCGGGTGGGTCATTTGGGGGTATTTTTGTACTTTTTTCGGTTTAGGATTCTCTAAAAACCGTCCTTATCTCTTAATAGATGTGTGGATGCAATGTTGAGGGTCGTAACCTTTGAATCGATACATGTTTCGACATATGTTCATTTTCAGTTTAAACCAGACCAGGTGGGTCGTTTGGGGTTATTTGGGGGCATTTCTGTACTTTTCTGGGGTCGGTATTTTTTTAAAAGTGTCCTTATCTCTTATTAGACGTGTGGATGCGATGTTGAGCGTCGTGACCTTCGAATCGATACCTATTTCAGAATATGTTCATTTTCGATTTAAACCAGACCAGGTGGGTCGTTTAGGTTATTAGGGGGCATTTCTGTACTTTTTTGGGTTTGGTATTTTCTAAAAAGTGTCCTTATCTCTTATTAGACGTATGGATGCGATGTTGAGGGTCATGACCTTCGATTCGACACCTATTTCGGCATTTGTTCATTTTCAGTTTAAACAGACCGGGTGGGTCGTTTGGGGTTAATTGGGGGCATTACTGTACTTTTTTGGGTTTGGGATTTTCTAAAAAGTCTCCATATCTCTTATTAGACGTGTGGATGCGATGTTGAGAGTTGTGACCTTCGAATCAATGCCTATTTTGACATATGTTCATTTTTTGTTTAAACCAGATCGGGTGGGTTGTTTGGGGTTATTTGGGGGCACTTTTGTATTTTTTTGGATTAGGGATTCAAGAAAAAGTGTCATTATCTCTTATTAGACGTGTGGATGCTATATTTAGGGTCTTGACCTTCGAATCGAGACGTATTTCGACATATATTCATTTCCAGTCCGAACCAGACTGGGTGGGTCATTTGGAGTAATTTTGCGGCATTTCAGTACTTTTTTGGGTTTGGTATTTTGTAAAAATTGTCCTCATCTCTTATTAGATGTGTGGATGCGATGTTGAGGGTCGTGACCGTTGAATCAATACGTTTTTTGACATATGTTCATTTTCGGTATGAACCAGACCGGGTGGGTCGTTAGGAGTAATTTGGAGGCATTTCTGTAGTTTTATGGATTCGGAATTTTCTAAAAAGTGTCTGTATCTCTTATTAGCCGTTTGGATACGTTGTACTTTTTTGGGTTAGGGATTCACTAAAAGTTGTCCTTATCTCTTAGTAGACGTGTGGATGCGATGTTGAGGGTCGTGACCTTCGAATCAATACCTATTTCGGCATCTGTTCATTTTTAGTTTAAACCAAACCAGGTCGATCGTTTAAGGTTATTAGTGGTCATTTCTGTACTTTTTTGGGTTTGGTATTTTCTAAAAAGTGTCCTTATCTCTTATTAGACGTGTGCATGCGATGTTGGGGGTCATGACCTTCGAATTGATACTTATTTCAGTATTTGTTCATTTTCAGTTTAAACCAGACCGGGTGGGTCGTTTGGGGTTATTTGGGGGCATTACTGTACTTTTTTGAGTTTGGGATTTTCTACAAAGTGTCCCTATCTCCTATTAGACGTGTGGATGCGATGTTGAGGGTCGTGACCTTCGAATCGATATCTATTTCGACATATGTTCATTTTCAGTTTAAACTAGATTGGGTGGGTCGTTTGGGGTTATTTGGGGGCACTTCTCTACTTTTTTGGGTTAGAGATTCACCAAAAAGTGTCCTTATCTCTTATTAGATGTGTGGATGTGATGTTGAGGGTCGTGACCTTTGAATAGATACGTATTTCAGCATAAGTTCATTTCCGGTCCGAACCAGATCAAGTGGGTCGTTTGGACCAACTTGGGGGCATTTCTGTACTTCTTAGGATTTGGAA
The DNA here is from genome assembly GCF_018873765.1 of Telopea speciosissima. NCBI lineage: Eukaryota > Viridiplantae > Streptophyta > Magnoliopsida > Proteales > Proteaceae > Telopea > Telopea speciosissima. The sequence continues at coordinate 20,484 of NW_025317564.1, forward strand.
TTTTCTAAAAAGTGTCCTTATCTATTATTAGATGTGTGGATGCGATGTTGAAGGTCGCGACCTTTGAATCAATACGTATTTCGACATATGTTCATTTCCGATCCGAACCATACCGGGTGGGTCCTTTGGAGTAATTTGGTGGCATTTTTGTACTCTTTTGGATTTGGTATTTTCTATAAAGTGTCCTTATCTTTTATTAGACACGTGGATGCGATGTTGAGGGTCATGGCCTTCGAATCGATACCTATTTCGGCATCTGTTCATTTTCAGTTTAAAACAGATCGGGTGGGTTGTTCGGTGTTATTTGGGGGCATTTCTATACTTTTTTGGGTTTGGGATTCTCTAAAAAGTGTCCTTATCTCTTATTAGATGTGTGGATGAGATGTTGAGGGTCGTTACCTTCGAATCATTACCTATTTTGACATGTGTTCATTTTCGGTTTAAACCAGACCAGGTGGGTCGATTGGGGTTATTATGGGGGCATTTTTGTACTTTTTTGGGTTTAATATTTTCTAAAAAGTGTCCTTATCTCTTGTTAGTCATGTGGATACGATGTTGGGGGTCGTACTCTTTGAATCGATACCTATTTCGACTTATGTTCATTTTCGATCCGAACCAGACCGGGTGAGTTGTTTGGAGTAATTTGGTGGCATTTCTGTACTGTTTTGAATTTGGTATTTTCTAGAAAGTGTCCTTATCTCTTATTAGACGTGTGGATGCGATGTTGAGGATTGTGACCATTGAATCGATACCTATTTCGGCATATGTTCATTTTTTGTTTAAATCAAACCGGGTGGGTCGTTTGGGGTTATTTTGGGGCATTTCTGTACTCTTTGGGGCTTGGGATTTTCAAAAAAGTGTCCGTATCTCTTATTAGACGTGTGGATGAGATGTAGAGGGTCCTGACCTTTGAATCGATAACTATTTCGATAAATGTTCATTTTCAGTTTAAAGTAGACCGGGTGGGTCGTTTGGGATTATTTGGGGTCATTTCTGTATTATTTGGGTTCGTTGTTTTTCAAAAAGTGTCCTTATCTTTTATTAGACGTGTGGATGCGATGTTGAGGGTCGTGACCTTCGAATCTATACCTATTTTGGCATATGTTCATTTTCAATTTAAACCAGACCGGGTGGGTCATTTGGGGTTATTTTGGGGCATTTTTGTACCTTTTTGGGTTTGGGATTCTCTAAAAAGTGTCTTTATCTCTTATTAGATGTGTGATGTGATGTTGAGGGTTGGGACCTTCGAATCACTACATGTTTCGACATATGTTCATTTTTAGTTAAAACCAGATCGGGTGGGTCGTTTGAATTTATTTGGGGGCATTTTTGTACTTTTTTGTGGTCGCTATTTTCTAAAAAGTGTCCTTATCTATTATTAGACGTGTGGATGCGATGTTGAGGCTCGTGACCTTTGAATCGATACCTATTTCGGCATAGGTTTGTTTTCAGTTTAAACTAGACCAGGTGGGTCGTTTGGGGTTCTTACAGGGCATTTCTGTACTTTTTTGGGTTTGGTATTTCTAAAAAGTGTCCTTATGTCTTATTAGACGTGTGGATGCGATGTTGAGGGTTGTGACCTTCAAATCGATACCTATTTCAGCATTTGTTCATTTTCAGTTTAAACCAGACTGGGTGGGTCGTTTGGGGTTATTTGGGGGCATTACTTTACTTTTTGGGTTTGAGATTTTCTAAAAAGTGTCGTTATCACTTATTAGACGTGTGGATGTGATGTTGACGGTCGTGACCTTCGAATTGATACCTATTGCGACATATGTTCATTTTCAGTTTAAACCAGACAGGGTGGGTCGTTTGGGGTTATTTGGGGGCATTTCTATACTTTTTTGGGTTTGGTATGTTCTAAAAAGTGTCCTTTTCTCTGATTAGACGTGTGGATGTAATCTTGAGGAACGTGACCATCGAATCGATACTTATTTCGGCATATGTTCAGTTTCAGTTTGAACCAAATCGGGTGGGTCCTTTGGGGTTATTTGGGGGCATTTTTGTACTTTTTTGGGTTTGGTGTTTTCAAAAAAATGTTTTTATCTCTTATTAGACGTGTGGATGCGATGTTGAGGGTCGTGACCTTCAAATCTATACCTATTTCATCGTATGTTCATTTTCAATTTAAACAAGACTGGGTGGGTCATTTGGGATTATTTTGGGGCATTTCTGTACTTTTTTGGGTTTGGGATTCTCTAAAAAGTGTCCTTATCTCTTATTGGACGTGTGGATGTGATGTTAAGGGTCGTGACCTTCGAATTATTACATATTTTGACATATGTTCATTTTCAGTTTAAACCAGATCGGGTGGGTCGTTTGGGGTTATTTGGGGGTATTTCTGTGCTGTTCTGGTCTTGGAATTTTATAAAAAGTGTCCTTATCTCTTATTAGACGTGTGGATGTGATGTTGACGGTTGTGACCTTCGAATAGATACCTATTGCGACATATGTTCATTTTCGGTTTAAACCTGATCGGGTGGGTCGTTTGGGGTTATTTGGGGGTATTTCTATACTTTTTTGGGTTTGGTATGTTCTAAAAAGTATCATTTTCTCTTATTAGACGTGTGGATGCGATGATGAGGAACGTGACCATCGAATCGATACCTATTTCGGCATATGTTCACTTTCGGTTTGAACCAAACCGGGTGGGTCGTTTAGAGTTATTTTGGGCTTGGAATTTTCTGAAAAGTGTCCTTATCTCTTATTAGACGTGTGATGCGATGTTGAGGGTCGGGACCTTCGAATCAATACGTGTTTGGACATATGTTCATTTTCAGTTTAAACCAGATCAGGTGGGGCATTCGGGGTTATTTGGGGGCATTTCTGTACTTTTTGTGATCGCTATTTTCTAAAAAGTGTCTTTATCTATTATTAGACGTGTAAATGCGATGTTGAGGGCCATGACCTTCGAATCGATACCTGTTTCGGCATTTGTTCATTTTCAGTTTAAACCGGATCGGGTGGGTCATTTGGGGTTATTTGGGGGCATTACTATATTTTTTTGGGTTTGAGATTTTCTATAAAGTGTCCATATCTCTGATTAGACGTGTGGATGCAATGTTGAGGGTCATGGCCTTCGAATCGATACCTATTTTGACTTATGTTCATTTTCGGTTTAAACCAGATCGGGTGGGTCGTTTGGGGTTATTTGGGGGCACTTTTGTACTTTTTTGGGTTAGGGATTCAGTAAAAACTGTCCTTATCTCTTATTAGACGTGTGGATATGATGTTGAGGGTCACGACCTTCGGATCGATACGTATTTCGACATATGTTCATTTCTAGTCTGAACCAGACCGGGTGGGTCGTTTGGAGTAATTTGGTGGCATTTCTATACTTTTTTTGATTTGGTATTTTCTAAAAAGCATCCTTATTTCTAATTAGATGTGTGGCAGCGATGTTGAGGGTCGTGACCTTCGAATCGATACCTATTTTGGCATATGTTCATTTTCTGTTTAAACCAAACTAGTTGGGTCGTTTGGGGTTATTTGGGGGCATAACTGTACTTTTTTGGGTTTGGGATTTTCTAAAAATTGTCCATATCTCTTATTAGACGTGTGGATGCGATGTTGAGGGTCTTGACCTTCGAATCGATACCTATTTCGACATATGTTCATTTTCGATTTAAACCCAATCGGGTGTGTCGTTTGGTGTTATTTGGGGGTGCTTTTGTACTTTTTTGGGTTAGGGATTCACTAAAAAGTGTCCTTATCTCTTATTAGACGTGTGGATACGATGATGAGGGTCGTGACCTTCGAATCGATACGTATTTCAACGTATGTTTATTTCCGATCCGAACCAGACTGCATGGGTCGCTTAGCGTAATTTCGGGGCATTTCTGTACTTTTTGATTGGGATTTTTCTAAAAAGTGTCCTTATCTCTTATTAGAAGTGTGGATACGATGTTGACGGTCGTGACCTTCGAATCGATACCTATTTCGGCATCTGTTCATTTTCAGTTTAAATCAGACCGGGTGGGTCGTTCGGGCTTATTTGGGGGCATTGCTGTACTTTTTTGGGTTTGGGATTCTCTAAAAAGTGTCCTTGTCTCTTATTAGATGTGTGGATGCGATGTTGAGGGTCGTGACCTTCAAATCGATATCTATTTCGACATATGTTCATTTTCGGTTTAAACCAGGTCGGGTGGGTCATTTGGGGAAATTTCTGTACTTTTTTGGGCTTGGGATTTTCTGAAAAGTGTCCTTATCTCTTATTAGACGTGTGGATGTGATGTTGACAGTCGTGACCTTCGAAGCGATACCTATTGCGACATATGATTGTTTCGGTTTAAACCAGACCGGGAGGGCTGTTTGGGGTGATTAGGGGCATTTCTATACTTTTTTGGGTTTGGTATTTTCTAAAAAGTGTCCGTATCTGTTATTAGACGTGTGGATGCGATGTTGAGGGTCGTGACATTTGAATCGATGCCTATTTCGGCATATGTTCATTTTCGGTTTAAACCAGACCAGGTGGGTCATTTGGGCTAATTTGGGGACATTACTGTACTTTTTTGGGTTTTTGATTTTCTAAAAAGTGTCCATATCTCTGATTAGACGTGTGGTTGCGATGTTGAGGGTCGTGACCTTCGAATCGATACCTATTTCGACATATGTTCATTTTTGGTTTAAACCAGATCGGGTGGGTCGTTTGGGGTTATTTGGGGGCTCTTTTGTACTTTTTTGGGTTAGGGATTCACTAAAAAGTGTCCTTATCTCTTATTAGACGTGTGGATGCGATGTTGAGGGTCGTGAACTTTGAGTCGATACGTATTTTGACATATGTTCATTTTCGGTTTAAATTAGACCGGGTGGGTCGTTTGGGGTAATTTGGGGGCATTTCTATGCTTTTTTGGATTTGGTATTTTCTAAAAAGTGTCCTTAACACTTATTAGACGTGTGGATGCGATGTTGAGGGTCGTGACCTTCGAATCGATACCTATTTCGGCATCTGTTCATTTTCAGTTTAAACCAAACCGTGTGGGTTGTTCGGAGTTATTCGGGGGCATTTTTGTACTTTTTTGGGTTTGGGATTCTCTAAAAAGTGTCCTTATCTCTTATTGGACGTGTGGATGCGATGTTGAGGGTCGTGACCTTCGAATCGATACATATTTTGATATATGTTCATTTTCGGTTTAAATTAGACCGGGTGGGTCGTTTGGGGTTATTTGGGGGCATTTTTGTACTTTTTTGGGCTTGGGATTTTATAAAAAGTGTCCATATCTCTTATTAGGCGTGTGGATGTGATGTTGACAGTCGTGACCTTCGAATCGATACCTATTTCAACATATGTTCATTTTTTGTTTAAACCAGACCGGGTGGGTTGTTTGGGGTTATTTTGGGGCATTTTTGTATTTTTTTGGGTTTGGTATTTTCTAAAAAGTATCCTTATCTCTTATTAGACGTGTGGATGCGATGTTGAGGATCGTGACCATCGAATCGATACCTATTTTGGCATATGTTCATTTTCGGTTTGAACCAAATCGGGTGGGACGTTGTGGGTTATTTGGGGGCTTATCTGTACTTTTTTGCGCTTGCGATTTTCTAAAATGTGTCCTTATCTCTTATTAGATGTGTAGATGCGATGTAGAAGGTCGTGACTTTCGAATCGATAACAATTTTGACATATATTCATTTTTAGTTTAAAGCAGACCAGGTGGGTTGTTTGGGATTATTTGGGGGCATTTCTGTATTTTTTGGGTTCGATATTTTTTGAAAAGTGTCCATGTCCCTTATTAAACGTGTGAATGCGATGTTGAGGGTCATGAGCTTCGAATCTATACCTATTTTGGCATATGTTCATTTTCAATTTAAACCAGACCGGGTGGGTCATTTGGGGGCATTTTTGTACTTTTTTGGGTTTGGGATTCTCTAAAAAGTGTCCTTATCTCTTATTAGACGTGTGGATGCGATGTTGAGGGTCGTGACCTTCGAATCGATACGTGTTTCGACATATGTTGATTTTCAGTTTAAACCAGACCGGGTGGGATGTTAGGGGTTATTTGGTTGCATTTCTTTAATTTTTTGGGGTCGGTATTTTCTAAAAAGTGTCCTTATCACTAATTAAATGTGTGGATGCAATGTTGAGGGTCGTGACCTTCAAATCGATACTATTTCGGCATTTATTCATTTTCAGTTTAAACCAGACCGGGTGGGTCGTTTGCGGGTATTAGGGGGCATTTCTGTACTTTTTTGAGTTTGGTATTTTCTAAAAAGTGTCCTTATCTCTTATTAGACGTGTGGATGCGATGTTGAGGGTCGTGACCTTCGAATCAATACCTATTTTGGCATTTGTTCTTTTTCGGTTTAAACCAGACCGGGTGGGTCGTTTGGGCTTATTTGGGGGCATTACTGTACTTTTTTGGGTTTGGGATTTTCTAAAAAGTGTCCATATCTCTTATTAGACGTGTGGATGCCAAAGTGAGGGTTGTGACCTTTGAATCGATACCTATTTCGACATATGTTCATTTTCGATTTAAACCAGATCGGGTGGGTCGTTTGGGGTTATTTGGGGGTACTTTTGTATTTTTTTGGGTTAGGGATTCACTAAAAAGTGTCCTTATCTCTTATTATACGTCTGGATGCGATGTTGGTCGTGACCTTCGAATCAATACGTATTTCGAAGTAATTTGGGGGCATTTCTGTAATTTTTTCAGTTTGGGGTTCTCTAAAAAGTGTCCTTATCTCTTATTGGACGTGTGGATGCAAAGTTGAGTGTTATGACCTTCGAATCGATATATATTTAGACATATGTTCATTTTCGATTTAAACCAGACCGGGTGGGTCGTTTGGGGTTATTTGGGGGTATTTCTATACTTTTCTGGGCCTGGGATTTTATAAAAAGTGTCCTTATCTCATATTAGACGTGTGGATGCGATGTTGAGGAATGTAACCTTCGAATCAATACCTATTTCGGCATATGTTCATTTTCGAATTGAACGAAATCGGGTGGGTTGTTTGGGGTTATTTGGAGGCATTTCTATACTTTTTTGGGCTTAGGATTTTCTAAAAAGTGTCCTTATCTCTTATTTGTCGTGTGGATGCGATCTAGAGGGTCGTGACCCTCGAATCGATAACCATTTTGACATATGTTCATTTTCAGTTTAAAGCAGACCGGGTGGGTCGTTTGGGGTTATTTGGGGGCATTTCTGTATTTTTTGGGTTCGATATTTTCTAATAAGTGTTTTTATCTCATATTAGACGTGTGGATGCGATGTTGAGGGTCGTGACCTTCGAATCTATACCTTATTCGGCATATGTTCATTTTCAATTTAAACCAGACCGGGTGGTTCATTTGGGGCATTTCTGTACTTTATAGGTTTGGGATTCTCTAAAAAGTGTCCTTATCCCTTATTAGATGTGTGGATGCGATGTTGAGGTTCGTGACCTTCGAATCGATTTCTATTTCGACATATGTTTATTTTTTATTTAAACCAGACCGGGTGGGTCATTTGGGGTTATTTGGGGAAATTTTTGTACTTTTTTGGGCTTGGGATTTTCTAAAAAGTGTCCTTATCTCTTATTAGACATGTGGATGTGATGTTGACGGTCGTGACCTTCGAATCGATACCTATTTCCACATATATTGGTTTTTGGTTTAAACCAGACCGGGAGGGTCGTTTTTGGTTATTTGGGGGCATTTCTGTACTTTTTTGGGTTTGGTATTTTCTAAAAAGTGTCCTTATCTCTTATTAGATGTGTCAATGCGATGTTGAGGATCATGACCTTCGAATCGATACCTATTTTGGCTTATGTTCATTTTCGGTTTAAGCCAGACCGGGTGGGTCATTAGGGGTTATTTGGGGGCATTTTTATACATTTTTGTGTTCATAATTTTCTAAATAGTGTCCTCATGTCTTATTAGATGTGTGGATGCGATGTTGAGGGTTGTGACCTACGAATCGATACCTATTTCGGGATATGTTCATTTTCGATTTAAACCAGACCGGGTGGGTCGTTTGAGGTTATTTGGGGACATTCCTATACTTTCTTGGGTATGATATTTTCTTAAAAGTTTCCTTATCTCTTATTAGACGTGTGGATGCGATGTTGAGGGTCGTGACCTTCGAATCGATACCTAATGCGACATATGTTCATTTTCGGTTTAAACAAGATCTTGTGGGTCGTTTGGGGTTATTTGGGGGAACTTTTGTACTTTTTTGGGTTTGGGATTCACTAAAAAGCATGCTAATCTCTTATTAGACATGTGGATGCGATGTTGAGGGTCGTCACTATCGAATCGATACGTATTTCGACATATGTTCATTTCCGGTCCGAACCAGACCGGGTGGGTCGTTTGGAGTAATTTGAGGGCTTTTTTGTACTTTTTGGGCTGGGGATTTTCTAAAAAGTGAACTTATCTCTTATTGGACATGTGGACGTGATGTTGAGGGTCGTGACCTTCGAATCGATACCTATTTCGGCATATGTTCATTTTCTATTTAAACTAGACCGGGTGGGTCGTTTGGGGTTATTTGAGGGCATTTCTGTACTTTTTTGAGTTTGGGATTCTCTAAAAATTGTCCTTATCTCTTATTCGACGTGTGGATGCGATGTTGAGGGTCGTGACCTTCGAATCGATACCTATTACTACATGTGTTCATTTTCGGTTTAAACCAGACCGGGTGGGTCATATGGGGTTATTTGGTGGCATTTCTATACTTTTTTGGGTTTAGGATTCTCTAAAAAGTGTCGTTATCTCTTATTTGATGTGTGGATGCGATGTTGAGCATCGTGAGCTTCGAATTGATACCTGTTTCGACAAATATTCATTTTTGGTTTAAACCAGACCAGGTGGGTTTTTTTGGGGTTATTTGGGGGCATTTATGTACTTTTTTGGGTTTCTTATTTTGTAAAAATTTTTCTTATTTCTTATTAGACGTCTAGATGCGATGTTGAGGGTCGTGACCTTCGAATCAAAACCTATTTCGGCATATGTCCATTTTCTATTTAAACCAGACCGGGTGGGTCGTTTGGGGTTATTTGGGGTCTTTTCTGTACTTTTTTGGGCCTGGGAATTTCTAAAAAGTGGCCTTATCTCTTATTAGACGTGTGGATACGATGTTTAGGGTCATGACCTTGGGTCGTTTTCGGTTATTTAGGGACCTTTCTGTACTTTTTTGGGTTTGGTATTTTCTAAAAAGTGTCATCATCTCTTATTAGACGTGTGGATGCGATGTTGAGGGTCGTGAGCTTCGAATCGATACCTATTTTGGCATATGTTCATTTTTGGTTTAAACTAGATCGGGTGGGTTATTTTGGGTTATTTGGGGGCATTTCAGTACTTTTTTGTGTTTGGTATTTATTAAAAAGTGTCCTTATCTCTTATTAGTCTTGTGTGGATGCGATGTTTAGGGTCGTGACGTTCGAATTGATACCTATTTCGACATATGTTCATTTTCGGTTTAAACCAGATCGGATGGGTCGTTTTGGGTTATTTAGGAACATTTCTGTACTTTCTTGGGTTTGGTTTTTTCTAAAAGTGTCGTTATCTCTTATTAGACGTGTGGATGCGATGTTGAGGGTCGTGAGCTTCGAATCGATACCTATTTCGGCATATGTTCATTTTCGGTTTAAACCAGACTGGGTGGGTCGTTTGGGGTTATTTGGGGCATTTTTGTACTTTTTTGGGTTTGGTATTTTCTAAAAAGTGTCCTTATCACTTATTAGACGTGTGGATGCGATGTTGAGGGTCGTGACCTTCGAATCTATACCTATTTCGGCATATGTTCATTTTCGGTTTAAACCAGACTGGGTGGGTAGTTTAGGGTTTTTTTGGGGCATTTCTGTACATTTTTGGGCTTGGATTTTATAAAAAGTGTCCTTATCTCTTATTAGACGTGTGGATGCGATGTTTATGGTCGTGACCTTCGAATTGATAATTATTTTGACATATGTTCATTTTCGGTTTAAACCAGACGGGGTGGGTCCTTTTGGGTTATTTGGGGACATATCTGTACTTTTTTGGGTTTTGTATTTTCTAAAAAGTGTCCTTATCTCTTGTTAGACGTGTGGATGCGATGTTGAGGATCGTGACTTTCGAATCGATGCCTATTTCGGCATATGTGCATCTTCGGTTTAAACCTGACCGGGAGGGTCTTTTGGGGTTATTTGGGGGCTTTTCTGTACTTTTTTGGGTTTTGGATCTCCTAAAAAGTGTCTTTATCTCTTATTAGACATGTGGATGCGATGTTGAGGGTCGTGACCTTCGAATCGATACCTTTTTTTTTTTATAGGTAAGTGTGACTGTATAAGAAACAGAAAAGAAACAAAAGAGGGCAACCCTTCCCATCCCCCCTTAGACAGGCCTAAGAGGAGGAGGGGAGCTCCCAAAGCAACCCGAGGACAGGCCCTCGGTTATACAGCCAATCAAAAGGTCCTAGATTAATGTCACATGGTCCGAAAGTAAACTTTTTGGGCATAGTCATTATTGATCAACTCCACCAGATCCTGAGGGAAATCAGGTGGATAAAGAACAGCTTCCCCGGCTCTAGCATCCATAGAAGCAATAAAGTCTACTGGCTAATTGATCTCCCTTGAAACATGTTTGATCTTCTTTCGTTGTAATTGTTGAAGAAGCGAAGAAATACTGTCTCTCAAAGTCTGCATATTCCATGGGCAACTCACTACCTCATTCAAAATATCCATAGCAAGCTTGAATACAAAGAGAAATCCCCCTTAAAATTGCATAAAGCTCCATGCCAAGAACAGAGTCGACTTCTCCATTACCCACAAAAGCCATAATGGCAGCACCTGTAGCATCCCAAATTATCCCACCGTAGGAGGCCCTATCAGCCGTTAAGGAACCATCACAATGAAGAATGGTCATATTAGCTGGAGGCCTAAACCAAGCACAAGAGTAATAGCCTTCCAATCCAACCGAAGCCCCCATTTATCAGCCAAGAACTGGTTCCTCAGGGAATGGACCACCGAAATGGGAGATGCAGCACATTTAATAGACACATCAAGCCGAATTGCCTCCACAATCTGCTCATGAGTCCTAACCTTGTTCTCAAAAAGTCTTCAATTCCTTTCCCACCAAATGTAATGGACAGTGGCACAAAAAGCCAATTTAGGAACCATATCTAACATATCATCAGCACAAGCAGTACTAGCAAGCCAAACAATAGCACCCTGAATAGTGGTAGGTCCCACACCCCCTTGAGAGCACAAGGAGCTAACTTTACCCCAAATGCTACTAGAAAAAGGGCACATAAAGAAGAGATGCTCATGACTTTCAATCCCAGCCCAACAAAAGGTGCAATTCTGCCCAACCTGAATGTTTCTTTTAATAAGCTGGTCCTTGGTAGGAAATCTTTCCATAAGACATCTCCAAGTGGTGCAAGAGTGCTTAGGGAAATGCTGTGCAAACCAAATAAATTTCTGCCAACCCACTTTGGGTGCAGTCTGTCGAATAGTCTCCCAGGCTGATTTGGAGGAAAATAACCCATTGGGGTTTTCCTTCCAAACAACAAGGTCATCCGTCCCCCTCAAAATAGGAACATGCTGCAAGTCAGCCCAAGCACTAATAAGGTCAAAGGAGCCAAAATGATTGGGATGCCATTCACCCTAGCTTATAAGATCTGAAACCAATGTCATACGATTAGAGCCCGCATCATATCTGATTCGATCCCCAAATCTCTGAATTAATACCCCTTGGGGGTGCCACTTATCAAGCCAAAGCCTTGTAAACTGGCCAGACCCAATAAATTGCTGAATATGTAGCCCAACCAAATCTCTATACTTTTTTGGGTTTGGGATTCTGTAAAAAGTGTCATTATCACTTATAAGACGTGTGGATGCGATTGTTGAGGGTCGTGAGCTTCGAATCGATACCTATTTTGATATATGTTCATTTTTTGTTTAAACCAGACCGGGTGGGTCGTTTGGGGTTATTTGGGGGCATTTCTGTACTTTTTTGGATTTGGGATTCTCTAAAAAGTGTCCTTATATCTTATTAGACGTGTGGATGCGATGTTGAGGGTCGTGACCTTCGAATCGATACGTATTTTGGCATATGTTCATTTTTGGTTTAAACATGACCGGGTGGGTGGTTTGGGGCTATTTGGGGGCATTTCTATACTTTTTTGGGTTTGGGATTCTCTGAAAGTGTCCTTATCTCTTATTAGACGTGTGGATACGATGTTAAGGGTCGTGAGCTTCGAATCGATACTTATTTCTCCATATGTTAATTTTTAGTTTAAACCAGACCGGGTGGGTTGTTTGGGGTTATTTGGGGGCATTTCTGTACATTTTTGGGTTTGGTATTTTCTAAAAAGTGTCCTTATCTCTTATTAGACGTGTAGATGCGATGTTGAGGGTCGTGACCTTCAAATAGATACCTATTTTTGGCATACGTTAATTTTCAGTTTAAACAAGGCCGGGTGGGTCGTTTGGGGTTATTTGGGGGTAGTTCTGTACTTTTTTGGGTTCGATATTTTCTAAAAAGTATCCTTACTTATTAGATGTGTGGATGCGATGTTGAGGGTCGTGACCATCGAATCGATACCTATTTCGGCATATGTTCATTTTTGGTTTAAACTTGACCGATGGGTCGTTTGGGGTTATTTGGGGGCATTTATGTACTTTTTTGGGATTGGAATTTTCTAAAAAGTGTCCTTAATTCTTATTAGACGTGTGGATGCGATGTTGAGGGTCGTGACCTTCGGATCGATACCTATTTCGACTTATGATCATTTTTTGTTTAAACCAGACCGGGTGGGTCATTTGGGGATATTTGGGGGTATTTCTGTACTTTTTTGGGGTTGGGATTCTCTAAAAAGTGTCCTTATCTCTTATTAGACATGTGGATGCGATGTTGAGGTCCGTGACCATCGAATCGATACCTATTTCGGCATATGTTCATTTTTGGTTTAACCCAGACCGGGTGGGTCGTTTGGGATCATTTGGGGGCATTTCTGTACTTTTTAGGGCTTGGTACTTTCTTAAAAGTGTCCTTATCTCTTATTTCACGTGTGGATGCGATGTTGAGGGTCGTGACCATTGAATCGATACCTATTTTGGCATATGTTAATTTTCGATTTAAACCAGACTGGGTGGGTTGTTTGGGGTTATTTGGGGGCATTACTGTTCTTTTTTGGGATTGGGATTTTCTAAAAAGTATATTTATCTCTTATTAGACGTGCGGATGCGATGTTGAGGGTCGTGACCTTCGAATCGATACCTATTTTGGCATTTGTTCATTTTCGATTTAAACCAGACCGAGTGGGCCGTGTGGGGTTATTTGGGGCCATTTCTTTACTTTTTGGGGTTTGGGATTCTCTAAAAAGTGTCCTTAACTCTTATTAGACATATGGATTCGATGTTGAGGGTCGTGACCTTCGAATAGCTACCTATTTTGGCATTTGTTCATTTTCGGTTTAACCCAGACCGGGTGGGCCGTTTGGGATCATTTGGGGGCATTTCTGTACTTTTTAGGGCTTGGTACTTTCTTAAAAGTGTCCTTATCTCTTATTTGATGTGTGGATGCGATGTTGAGGGTCGTGACCATTGAATCAATACCTATTTTGGCATATGTTCATTTTCGATTTAAACCAGATCGATTGGGTTGTTTGGGTTATTTGGGCGCATTAATGTACTTTTTTGGGCTTGGGATTTTCTAAAAAGCGTATTTATCTCTTATTAGATGTGCAGATGTGATGTTGAGGGTCGTGACCTTCGAATCGATACCTATTTTAGCATTTATTCATTTTTGGTTTGAACCAGACCGAGTGGGCCGTATGGGGTTATTTGGGGCCATTTATGTACTTTTTGGGGTTTGGGATTCTCTAAAAAGTGTCCTTATCTCTTATTAGACGTATGGATGCGATGTTGAGGGTCATGACCTTCGAATAGATACCTATTTTGGCATTTGTTTATTTTTGGTTTAAACCAAACCGGTGGGCTGTGTGGGTTCATTTAGGGATATTTTTGTACCTTTTTGGGTTTGGGATTCTCTAAAAAGTGTCCTTATGTCTTATTAGACCTGTCGATGCGATGTTGAGGGTCGTGAGCTTCGAATCGATACCTATTTCGGCATATGTTCATTTTTGGTTTAAACCAGACCGGGTGGGTCGTTTGGGGTTATTTGGGCGCATTTTTGTACTTTTTTGGGTTTGGGATACTCTAAAAATTGTCCTTATCTCTTATTAGACTTGTGTATGCGATGTTGAGGGTCATGACCTTTGTATCGATACCTATTTTGGAATATGTTCATTTTCTGTTTAAACCAGACTGGGTGGGTCGTTTGGGGTTATTTGGGGGCATTTCTGTACTTCTTTGGGTTTGGTATTTTCTTAAAAGTGTCCTTATCTGGTATTAGACGTGTGGATGTGATGTTGAGGGTCATAACCTACGAATCGATACCTATTTCGGCATATGTTCGTTTTCGGTTTAAAACAGACCGGGTGGGTCGTTTGGGGTTATTTGGGGGCATTTCTGTACTCTTTTTGGTTTGGTAATTTCTAAAAAGTGTCCTTATCTCTTATTACATGTGTGGATGCGATGTTGAGGATCACGACCTTCGAATCGATACCTATTTCGGCATATGTTTATTTTTTGTTTAAACCTGACCGGGTGGGTCATTTAGGGTCATTTGGGGGCATTTCTGTACTTTTTTGGGTTTGGGATCTTCTAAAAAGTGTCATTATCCCTTATTAGACGTGTGGATGCGATGTTGAGGGTCATGACCATCGAATCGATACCTATTTGGACATATGTTCATTTACGGTTTAAACCAAACCGGGTGGGTCATTTGGGGGCATTTCTGTACTTTTTTGGATCTGGGATTCTCTAAAAAGCTTCCTTATCTCTTATTAGACGTGTGTATGCGATGTTGAGGGTCGTGACCTTCGAATCAATACCTATTTTGGCATATGTTCATTTTCGGTTTAAAACAGACCGGGTGGGTCGTTTGGGGTTATCTGGGGGCATTTCTATACTTTTTTTGGTTTGGTATTTTCTAAAAAGTGTCCTTAAATATTATTAGACATGTGGATGCGATGTTGAGGATCGTGACCTTCGAATCGATACCTATTGCGGCATATGTTTATATTCAGTTTAAACCAGACTGGATGGGTCGTTTGGGGTTATTTGGGGGCATTTCTGTACTTTTTGTGGTTTGTTGTTTTTTAAAAAGTGTCCTTATCTCTTATTAGTTGTGTGGATATGATGTTGAGGGTCGTAACCTTCGAATTGATACCTATTTCGGCATATGTCCATTTTCGATTTAAACCAGACCGGGTGGGTCGTTTGGGGTTATTTGGGGGCATTTCTGTACTTTTTTGGGTTTGGTATTCTCTAAAAAGTGTCCTTATCTCGTGTTAGACGTGTGGATGCGATGTAGAGGGTCGAGACCTTCGAATCGATACCTATTTTGGCATATGTTTATTTTCGGTGTAAAACAGATCGGGTGGGTCGTTTGGGGTTATTTGGGGGCATTTCTGTACATATTTGGGTTTGGTATTTTCTAAAAAGTGTCCTTATCTCTTGTTAGACGTGTGGATGCGATGTTGAGGGTCGTGATCATCGAATCGATACCTATTTCGGCATATGTTCATTTTTTATTTAAACCAGACCGGGTGGGTCGTTTGGGGTTATTTGGGGGCATCTCTGAACTTTTTTAGGCTTGGGATTTTCTAAAAAGGGTCCTTATCACTTATTAGACGTTTGGATGCGATGTTGAGGGTCGTGACCTTCGTATCAATACCTATTTCGACATATATTCATTTTTAGTTTAAACCAAACCAGGTGGGTCGTTTGGGGTTAATTGGTGGCATTTCTGTACTTTTTTGGACTTGGAATTTTCTAAAAAGTGTCCTTATCTCTTATTAGACGCGTGGATACGATGTTGAGGGTCGTGACCTTCGAATCGATACCTATTTCAGCATTTGTTCATTTTCGGTTTAAACCGGATTGGGTGGGCCGTGTGGGGTTATATCGAGGCATTTTTGTACTTTTTTGGGTTTGGGATTTTCTAAAAAGTGTCATTATCTCTTATTAGATGTGTTGATGAGATGTTGGGGGTCTTGAGCTTCGAATCAATATCTATTTTGACAAATGTTCATTTTCGGTTTAAACCAGACTGGGTGGGTCGTTTGGGGTTATTTTGGGGCATTTTTGTACTTTTTTTGGTTTGGTATTTCCTAAAAAGTGTCCTCATCTCTTATTAGACGTGTGGATGCGATGTTGAGAATCGTGACCTTCGAATCGTTGCCTATTTTGGCATATGTTCATTTTCGATTTAAACCCGACCGGGTGGATCATGTAGGGTTATTTGGGGGCATTTCTGTACTTTTTTGGGTTTGCGATTTTCTAAGAAGTGTCCTTATTTCTTATTAGACTTTTGGATGCGATGTTGAGGGTCTTTACCTTCGAATCGATACCTATTTCAACATATGTTCATTTTGGTTTAAACCATATCGGGTGGGTCATTTGGGGTTATTTGGGGGCATTTCTGTACTTTTTTGGATTTGGGATTCTCTAGAAAGTGTCCTTATCTCTTATTAGAGGTGTGGATCCGATCTTGAGGGTTGTGACCTTCGAATCGATGCCTATTTTGACATATGTTCATTTTCAGTTTAAACCAGACCGGTTGGGTCGTTTGGGTTTATTTGGGGGCCTTTCTGTACTTTTTTGGGTTTGGTATTTTCTAAAAAGTGTCCTTATCTCTTATTAGACGTATCACGCCCCTATCCCAATGTAAGATATTTTACCACATAGGGGTATGACTAGGACAATCATACATCATCCCAACATCTACCATGATCGCAGATACAGTGTCCCGAGCCAGAGTCCACTCTGCCATCACATCTTGATAACAGAAAGGAACGTACAAAAGGAATAAACCGTTCTAAATACAGAGTTAATGGAAGCAGACTTTAAATTAAATCATGTGAAATTATAGAGCATCGGTTCTTTAATGATAACACATATTTTTTATTTTTTGGTAAATTAATGATAACACTTTTTAAAATTCTAATATAAGTAACCATTCATTACTCTCCCTATAAATAAACATACAGTTTATACATGATTGGGGAATAAAGACAGAAAATTAAATAATAAACAATTGCCACGAGAGCACCAATCTTGGGTGTACATCTACATCCAAGTCACAGCCACCGGCTCCACTTAATGCACATCCAATGGTGCTCCTCCAAGTAGTACCTCCTGCATAATCAACTAAAAAGGGTTGTGCAATGGAGTTAGGTACACTAGGTAGTGAGGGAGCAATGGTGAATGCGCGTACACCATACAATCAATATCAATCAGAATGATGGATGCTAATGTTAGATTCATTTTCTACCTAACACACAATTCTATCGGTCAAGTATATGCTACTGTGATAACTCGAGAAACACTGAGGATCACTTATCTTATCGCCCCAATGAGTCCTCAATTATCACGAAGGGACTTGTGCCTGTAGAATCCATCATGGCCACCCACTGGCAAACCCCGATAGCCATCACTACCTCACCCTGGCCTCTCCCACCTCCACAGACCGCAGGTGCTCGGACTATCCAACACATAAACCCCAGTTGGCAAGGGTCGTAGCATAAGGGAACAAGCATCCTAGCCGCAGATATACTATATGTAGGTCCTATCATCCAGAGAGGTATTCCGGGTGCATCAATGTCTAATTCCATTTAGTACCCAGGTACCAGCACCGCAAGGCACATACAGTTCAGGATGACATATAACAGTTTTCATAATTAAATAAAGTGGGGTTCCGGTACAGGCACACCCGGCATCGTAGCCCGATACAATGGTGAGCATATTATCACATTCATAACAGTTCACATATGAGATAAAAAGATGCAATGCGCATAATAGCATACTTAGGGTCCTTTTTCCCCGTTTTTGGGTTCTTAAAGGATGCCTTTCTTTGTACATTTTTCTTTTCTTAGTAATACAAATCTTACGTATAAAAAATAAAAAAAAATATTTGCATATTATAATATTCAAACTCGACAAAATCACCCAGAACCCACTCACCTAACACAGGCATCGCTATGTGTGGTTGACATGAATCTCACCTGCGCTTCCCGCTCTCCATCGAGTTGGGTAGCCTAGGAATACAAAAACAGTCATTAAAGCATGTATAGAAGGGTCCCATGATAGGCCCATGAGGTTAAAATCATATTTCAACCAAGACAGCACGAGCGAACTCACGGGCGGTCTCATAGAGGTGAATCAGCCCCTGACTCCGTTCAGGCCAAAAGGTAAAACCAGAGCGAGCGGACCCATGAGCGGAACATCATACTTGAGTCTGGTGGAGCATCCGTTCGACACCTGAGACACACTTAAAAGGGAGCGGATCCATGAGCGGATGTGCATCTTGGGTCCGCCCCTGCATCCGTTCAATTTCCTGAGACAGACTCGAGAGCAACAGGTCTCGAGCGGAGGCAAACAGAGTGAATTTGTGTCTTCGTCCGCTCAGGCTATTATGCAGGGTTTGTACTGGGCGGACTGATGGATGATACCACGATAGATGGATCTGGTCGATTTTTTGTCGGCAGTCTCTTTCGAGATTGCTGAGGGCTTCAGCTCCATCTTGAAGCTTGGAGCTCCTTAGTACCTCAGGGTCATGGAGAGGGTGTCTAAGCCTTCCTAGGGTCACTAGATCCTAGGCTCACCTCAAGGATCCATGATCCTTCAAGGGTTTGGGTCTCACATTAGTCCAAGGGTTGGGATTAAGGTTCAAACCAAGGGTTCATTGGCCATGGCTACAATTGCAGCACTTAGAGGCCTAGGTCAACATCTATTAGAGCTCCCAACTAGGGCCGAACTTCACTTTGAGTCCCAATGGAACCTTAGGTTAGCCCTAGCTCAAGAAACCATTAAAATTAAAGAGAAATGGGGGAGAGGTAGGTTTGGGGAGCTTACCTTGGTGAGCTTCCTTCTTCCCGCCACTCTCTCCATCTCTTCTCCTCCTCTTTCTCTTCTCCCTTGGGTCCGGCCAGCTGGGGAGGAGGTGTGGGGATGCCAGCCACCTTGCCATGGCTTCCATCCTCTTGCCTTCCCCTCCTATTCCCTTCTACTTCTCCTTCTTCTTCCTCCCTCTTCCTCCTTCTCTTTTCTCTTGTCTCTTCTCCTCCACGGTTTGTGGGGGAGGTGGAGAGATAAGTGAATAAGAGGGGTTTAGGTATCCTTTAAGGGGTTAGATGGGCCTTAGGGTGTGTTTGGTTTAGGTATCCCCAATCAATTAATGGCCCTAGGTCTTTAAATGAGTTTTGGTTTAGGTCTAGGGCTTATTTTGTCTTGGTCCTAACCATTAGGTCCATTAGGTCATGTTTGGGGTGCACCCTAAGTCCATAGGACTCAATTGTCCACTAGGGTCTGTTTGGTTTAGGCTAGGGTATATAAAACCCATTATTCACCCAAGTTAAGCCTTGTGGGCCCACTTTCATGGCCCAGTCAACCAATCAATGGTGAGGGTAGGGGTCCATGTGGTCCAAAGGTTCAATTAGGGTGCCTGGGACACGGGGGTGTGGGTCCCACAGGAAAAATAACCCAAAAGACTGATGACAGCAGGGGCGGATTATCGATCGGATTCACCAGCAGTGGATCCGATCGTGACTCCGGTGCTGCTGTCATGGCCCAAACTTCAAGGAAAGTTACGGGGCTTTAGCCCACACTTTCAGGTCTTCAAGGGGATTCTTTTTATGGTATTCTAAGTCTGAGGTCACAGGTGTTGACCAGTGCCACCATGGCATTGCCTCTAAGGTAAAGGTCCAAACTGCCCCGTGCATAAAGGGATATCTAGGGTACGGGTGTAACATCCCCCTAACCTTATTAAAAATTTTGTCTTCAAAATTTGAGGCAACCCGGGTCTCAAGGTATAAGGGTTTGTTGAAATATCCACGCTTGGATTACCCATTCTTAGACTAAGTCAAGGGTCAGGTCAAAGTAAGGCAGTGCCTACATGACACAGCAAGTCAGGTTCAATAATTCTCTTTCCCCCTAGGGTCTCATCACTACAAGGGTGAAGTTCATAGTAACCCTCAGCTCTATTGGGTTAAGACTCGGTAGTTACCACATTCCAGAGGCAACCACACTGTCTTCTACACTAAACTGTGTTAGGATGAATAGGGAGTTTTCTAGATTCCCCAGATCAAGTGAAACCACCTAGGCCTTCACTACTCTGGTTACCATTAGGTTGCAGGACTTAACCTGCCTAGTTCCCAGTGCAGGGTTTACATTTTAAATACTTTTACTTCAGGTCATCTCATTACCTAACCCAACTTCAGGATGATTTGGAATATTGATGGGACCTCCATATGTGTCACTCCCAGCACAGAGGGAATGCATTGGCGACCCATTACTCCCTTCATATCTGTTGTTGGAAAAGGTTTTGTTACATCCTTCAGTTTCAGCTTTCACAACTTTTAACCCTATCGCACAGTTATCCCATAGGGAAAAGTCCATATTAGTCCTCTTTCGAGAACCAACTATCCTCTCCTAGTTTAAGTCCGAGTCAATTCCTTTAACTAGGGTCCATTACTAGCGTACCCGGTTATTATTAAATTAATCTCCTATTAGCCTAAGGTTTGGTCGACCAAGTTCGGGCTTAAACTACCTATCACTATAAGGTTAAACCAGAGTCACACTCATGACTCAGGAGAACTAATCTATCCACACACAAGGATGAAAGAAACACATTATTTTATATTTATTTTCACACCAATCATAGGTATAAGTTTAATAATTACATTCACATCCCTATGGACATATCTATAACCTAAGTCGATCCCTAGGAACAAAGGTAGCTCTATAAGCCTATACAAGGTTTGGATGAATCAAGTAAAGTACAAATAGAGTCATCACTAGCTTCAGGTGTCATGGCTGATTCCCAAGTACACGCGGTCTTTATTGTTCACTCAGGTTGAGTTATTATGATCTAGCCTAAGATCTCACGTTCTGGTCTAACTGAGGGTTGGATTCTATGTACCCCATCAAGGGTTTCTACACCACAAGGTTTGGGTTCACTCACTAACGGGTTTTAAGATTTGCATCCACAAGGGTAACTCTCCTTCTCTCGCATAAGAGGGGAGTCACAACACACACTGATGTCTACCATTTGCTTGGCTAGCCCAGTCGGGTATAAGTCCTAATCCCTTTTAATTTTGAGGCACCAGACAAGGCTGAGGTGGTCCCCACAAATAGGTCACACAACCAGGGTGTCCAATCTAGGGTATAGGCATAATTTCATCACACATGGGTGGGACAAAAGGTCTCCAAAATCTAAGCTCAAAACCCTAAAATAACTCAGGTGGACTCACGAGTGGTGTCAGTACTCTAGGTCTGTTTGTGGCTCCCTCGCGAAAACAAGGAGAGCGGACTAACAGGTGAATGTGGAATGTGAATCCGTTCGTTCGTCTGTTCTCAGAAGGTCAAAAGGCTGAGAGAAGATGAACCAATCGGATCTACAGGCGGACTCATAACTGTGGATCCACTCATTGATCCGCTTAGGCTAATTATCTAAAATTTCAAGTTCTATGCGAGACGGAATGACGGGCGAAGTCACGATAAGTGGTTCCATTCGTTTGTCCATTCGAGGAATTTTAACAAAACAGAGCCGTGAGTTTTAAAAACTCATTTTGGCTCCAAAGAGGGGAAACAAAACCGAAAGGGGAGAGGGCTCTACAAGGGTTTTCGGTTGGGCTCCCTAGCACTCCTTGGGGTTGATCTCTTGTGACCTCAAGCCTCTACATCAATCTTCTTACTCTCAAGGTAAGGTTTCCTCTTTTCTTTTGTCTTTTCCAATTCCTTCGTCTCTCATTGTAGGATTTGCTTGTCTCTACATATCCCTTTTTCCATTGTAGAACTTTGGCTTATGTCTCTTTATCTTCTCTTCTTTTTCTTCTTGGATTTGAGATGGATAGCCTAGGTTGTGATTGGATTTGATTTTGTTTACACTTTCATGGCCATGTATGCCAAGATCATGCCCAAAATCGATTTTAGGCTAGGGTTTTGGGTGTAAATCAAGCCCTATTCGATCAATGGCACTATATAGTTGGATTCCTCGTTGAGCATTGTATTTCTTATAAATTTTAAAGCCTTTGCAAGCATTTGAAGATTGTATGCTATGGTTGTCAAGTGTAGTTGGATCTACTTGGATTGGTTCTAGGTGTAAATTGGGTTAAACCTCAATCCTTTAATATTTTGGGGAAACCTTCAAGTTTGTGATTGCATCTCCAATTCATGGATATTATCCCATTAACATGTCCTCAATTACATTTCCCATCTTCATTCCAATAGTTGCTAAAATTCCTTGATATTTGTCTCATTTTTCTCAATTAAATAATTCCTTGTCTCTTATTGGGGGTATCCCATTCAGCATCTTGCTTGCTTGATAGTGTTTGAAATGTATACTAATCAAAGCACATACATTGGGTTTGTTTGGTTGCAAGGGGAATGGAAATTTTTTATGTAAAGTGAAATTTTTTTCCCAAGGGAAATAATTTTAGGTGTTTGGTTGTCAGAGAATTGTTTTTCCCATGGAGAATAAATTTCACTTTTGAGGTCAGATTGCAATTTTAATTTACTGACAAAAAACGCAAGTAAAATCAAAACCCGAGAAACGACTCTCGAACCTTGCTTTGTGGGTTGTTTCGTCGATTGGAGAATCTCTGTGAACGTTTGAGAAGCTGAAGCCCTAACGTCTCTGGTGCTGGTTCTGAGAAGGATTCAAAGCTCGAGCAAGCTCCGAAGCTAGGACGGGGCCTTCGATTCAAGTCTTCGGTAGACCTTGCATCTGGTTCATTGAAAAAATCCCCAAACCCTTGCTCCCTTCTTCTTCGTCTCCGTTCCTCGGCGATTGTAGCGACCTACGAAGTGCGACCTCACAATACCGGAATACCCCCCGTGGCAGTTGGTAATTGCAGCAGTAGATTCACCATTTCCATTCAATTCGGCCAGAGACAATCTATCTACTCTATAAGTTTTCTCTCTGTGTATGTAAAAATGTCCATCAGATGATCTGGTAGTTATGAACTTCCCCTGTACTGTAACTTCAACAGCTCCCTTCCCTCTCTGTACTTTGGTTCTGGAAGGATTAGAAAATAAATACGAAACAAAAATATGCTTGGATATGTTTCTCTTTTTTTTCCTGGTAGTATGGATTTGTTTCTCTATTTTTATTATTACATAGGAGTTTGGAAACTGGATTTAATACTGCACATGGCCATTGTGATTCCACTGTGTCATTATTTACTAGGAGTAGAAAGATGGAATAGGACTCATGCTGTGCCACTGAGTTTGGAATATTCTTTTTGTTCCCTCCCGTGCTTCTTTTTTTTTTTTGTTGAATATACTGTTGGGATGTCTAAGTCCTGCTTTGGCATGGTTTGAATTGGTTTCTGATTAAGGATAGCAGTAGCTTATATGGAGAACCTTCTTGAGACATAATAATCCAGCAGCTTCTCTCTCTGCATATTAGTGGGTCAAAACTGAGTCATTTTGCTTATCCATGCTTGGGGTTTTAGGAATTCCAGATATTTTGATTGCAGTAGGTTATTCTTGTTCATTATATATCAGATTATGGATGTTTTGAGGGAAATGTTGGTATCTCCACCTAGTTGTGTTATAAGGGTATATATGCACACTTATATTAAATACTAGGTACTTCTAAATCCATAAATTTGTTCTTGTTTTCTATTTTTCATGGCTTATCTGGATAATAGTTTAACTGGTGTAGGACTTGTTGATCAGAGATTATTAGAGATTTATTTGTTAGGCATATGATATTTAGACATATATTTGTTGCACCATCTCCTAGATGAACTGAAGATAACAAACTATAAGCAAAATAGTTGTGGTGGAGAAGGCATTTCCAAAGACTTGTTTGTATGACATTTGATTTCTATATTATGTATAGTTTTTAGTTTATGAAACTTTGGTAGTTGTGGATATAGTTATTTCTGTTGTGGATTCAGTTGTCTAATAGGTGGATTCCAAATCGTGCTTGGGTCAAATTTATTCAATTTCTTAACCTTTCTGTTACTCTTGTTTTGTCAAATTTTTGATCTTCTACTGATTATTAAATCCTACAGTATTCTTATTGAATTGGGTTCAGATTGTTTTAGTGATATTTGGTTTTAGCCTCTCTGGGATTTTTTTCTACCATTCTGAATCTCTTACTCAATCACCTCAGTCCTCATCCTGCAATTAACATTACACAATGTAGGACTCTTCAGAGAGTGACTGTTCTTTTGATAGAATCAATTCAGATTTTTTAGGTTAGTTACATAATAGACCCATTTATTGAAATTTTGGACCATTCTGATTTGTTTTCTTGAAGCAACATAATTTTCTCTTTTATCAGAGTACCCTGCCAAGGGGAGGAACATGTAATTGTTCCCATGGTTTAAGAAACCTGGATCGGATATGGGATCAGCCATCAGAGTCGGTTGTGAATAATATAGGCAGCAAACAAGAGGGTTGCAGAAATCTACTGAATTTGGCTGGATTCTATTAACTGACATGATCCCTTTAGGCCCTTTTAAACCAAGCCCACTTGATATACACTTCAAAGCCTACTTAGTTTTTTATTTTCAAAAGGACCAAGTGAGCAAAGAGGGGGCTCAGGTGCTCAAGTGCCTAGTGCACTTGGTAGCTAGTGGTGCGTAAAGGCCCATTGCTACCAGGAGGTCTTGAGTTCAAGTCTCCTGGTTCACATCCTACATCCCCCCTTACCAATCAAAAAAAAAAAAAAAAAAAAAAGAGACGGCTCAGAAAGGGAGAAGTGTATCCATCCCAAAGCAAGCATGGTCTCCTATTATGCAGCAACTATCCTTTCCCTCACTTGCTTGCTATGTTATTTAACCCTCATACAGCTATAAGGCAAATTTTTCCACTTATTTCTAATATGTGGGCATTGATGGAATTGGACCCAGAGTACACGGTTAAGACCCTAGACCACATGCCAAAAGCAATCAGCAATCAGCTGATATTCGTATTTCTCAGCTGGTGGATCTGATGCAGAAGTTGTTGCTGTTGACTTTTAGCTAAAGCAGCTCTTAGGCAATGTGGGAACATATTAAAGTGCTTGTGGCTTCATACTTTCATCTATGTTGTTGTGTAAATGCTGCTATTAGATTTTTCTATTGCTGGATTTGGTATTTTGTATTGGATTGTTGGTTCCATTTTGGGCCTTCTGATGCAATACTTCAAGGGACCCTTTTTGTTATCTTTGTTCATTGACAACTAAGGATGGAGAGAGTGATGTGTATGTTGGATTGTCTTCTTTTTTTTTCTTTTTTTGCTAAAGTAGATGTGAGACAATGGTGTAATTTTGCTTTTATTTTTTTCTACCATGGTAGACATTAGGTTGAATAGTTTCCATGGAGGACTCACATGTAGAAGGAGATGGTGACTCAGAGGAGGAACTTATTATTGACATTGCAACTTCAGTAGCAACATCAGCAGCTGTGGTATGCAACGCTGTGGAATACTACTCAAAATATGTGGACAAGTCAATCCATAAGAATACTTATTATACTCATCGTGGTTTTGTGAGTCGTTTACTGAAGTCAGATGAGGACTGCAAACACAAGACTAGGATGACTGTAGATTGCTTTCAATGCTTTGTCAATATTTATTTATTTATTGGGGGGGGGGGGGTTGTACTCTATTATTTTTGGGAAAAGGTTCCCTTGCAGCATACTTGGATTTGTATGATGAAATTTAGGGTGTTGGTACTTATTAATGGTGGAAAAATCTTCAAATTGAACTCTCTTTGATCTGTATCTGCCCAATGCCTTAATTTTCCACTTCATGGCATTAGTAATATTCTCCTTTACTCCAACCATTAAATATAATGTTGATTTGTCCATCGCAGGTTGGCATTTTTTATAGCGAAGATTTGCTTGCTTGTGGGTTCTGTGAGGAATGCCTACCATACCAGATACAGGATAGTTTTTGGGGACCAACCTCCTTCTTGCTAGACCTTAAGGAAAGGAGTCTTTGGAGTAGGGGCTGCCTTCATTGTGTTCATTGGCATACTCAATGAACTCTTCTATGTTTGCTATTTTAAGGCTAAGGATGGATTCAGATCTGACTTTGGCAAAGACATTGGTGTGGGGTTGGGAACCTATAGTTGAGTTAGCATAAGATACAACATTGTTAGCTACATAAGATACAACATTGTTAGCAACTATGGAACTGTTTGCACTTTGGATTTATAATGTTTGGCTCACTAGTTGAGTTTCATTGGTGTTTCTTGTGGAGCTTAATTTTGGTCTTTGGATATGGTGTTTGATCCTAGTTTCTATTCCGTATATATATTCTTTTCTTGTAACCCTATCCTTGCCCTTGTATACAGTGCTCACATCGTAGTTGAAAAACTTCAATTAGGAACTTGACATTGCAATCCAATACAGACATGCCATTGAGGCTGGTCTTGTTAATGACCATTTTTGGAATTTTTTTTTTTTTTTTTGGGTAAGAAAAATGTATTATTTGGTTGATTGAGGAAAAATCCAACTGGTTATAGATAGAATTTCCTTTATCCAGCTTGTCATTGGAAATCGTTTTATTTATTTCTTCCACACAAGGTTAGAGAAATGCAGAAGAGGCATATTGAATGTTTGCATTTTGAATCATTAGGCCCGAATTTACAATTTGGTTTTGCTTCAATGGTCCTTAATGACTATAAAATGTCTGCCCACCTATTTATGAATGTTTGATAATATCCCCCCATTGATGTGCGATACCCTCTCCCAACCATCCAAATTGTTAGAATTCAGACGCGTTCTCTAATTGCCTATGCACATTTGTGTGTGTGTGTGTGGGTGGGTCTCAACAGGGTAGTTATGATGTGTTTTCAGACATTATTTCAAATTCATCAAAATTGTATTATATATAACAAAAGTTTGAAATGACTGTTACACTCCTTGGTCCTTTTTGCCTTTCTAGGGGGTGTGCCGGTCATTTCACGTGACTGTGCCTAGGCGTAGGTACACACCGCACTGCAGCACCGGTTAGCGTTCCTTTTTTCATAAATTATTAAGAAAGAGTCTTAATAAGTGAAAGTTAGTACACTGGGTTGGATTACAAATTTAAAAAAATTTTACATTGATTTTACATCAATTTTTCAGACAATCAAAAATTACTTTTACTTTACTTCCTTTGCAACCAAACGACTTAAAAGGGAAAAAAAATTCCCTTCACTTCCCTTTCCCATTTCCCTTGCAACCAAACTGACCCATTGTTTATTTCTAAGCACACTAGGGATCTCATGTAGACTTCATGTATGATTTGATCTTATTTCTTTTCTTCTCACATATCTCAAATGGTACCCATATTCCACATTCTATATCCCCATCATTCACATATGTATATTTGATTTCCTCGTCATGCCTAACCTTCTTTCCAAGTCATTCCACTCCATTTAAGCATACCTTTTCCTATAATTTAATTGCCAATTGTATATCATTATTTCAACTGGACTTACATTTGTTGTCCTTCTTAGGTTGGTGCCTTGTGTGTAGGAAATTCGATCATGGCCCCAAAGAGAAGAAGAGACCTATCCATTGTACCTTCTGCCCCTACAACTTACAATATGCACTGCTTCACCTCTGAGAAAACCGAAGGGATTTACCGAGAGCATCTCTTCAATAGGAAGATTCTCGTGGAGAGAGACGTCACTAAAGAGGAGCTTCTAGCCTATAAGGTGGGGGCTAGATTTGAGAGACTGAAATGGACCAACATGCTTATCCAGCCGGACTTTTACTATCCCACATTGGTCTGGGAGTTTTATGCAAATTTGGTTCTGACCAAGGAGGAAGATGATGAGTACAAGCTGATTTCGTATGTGAAGGGAGTTATCATTGGTTTCACTGCAACAAAGTTGGGGATTCTTCTCAGCGTACCTTCAGAGGGTGAGAGGGTGTACTACCCTCCGAGCAGTCATTCGGTCCAGTGTCTTCCTCTCGACGAGAGGCGACAATTGTTTAAGATCCTTTCCAATGACAGGCTCAAGGAGAATGACGATCTCTCAAGTTCCCTCCTTCATAGCGTGTCTTGATCTTCATAGCCAGAATAAATTTAGCTCCTTCCAAGGCTCACAGCACTTTACCTCCTCTGATGTTTGCAGTTTTAGCCCACTCCCTATATACTGGTCAGCCTATCTGTTTGTCTTACGTGGACATGCAGCACATGGCCTGCGTAGTGGTGAATCCTACTCGGAACAACACCTTACCGTACAGTCGCCTGCTTACTAGAATC
This sequence comes from Telopea speciosissima, assembly GCF_018873765.1. NCBI lineage: Eukaryota > Viridiplantae > Streptophyta > Magnoliopsida > Proteales > Proteaceae > Telopea > Telopea speciosissima. The sequence goes on from NW_025317564.1 coordinate 48,708, forward strand.
TTCTTATTCCTTGGGATTGATCTAGACCATGAACCCAAAGGAACGTGCATAGAGGGACCCATTGGATTTAATGCACTGCAGAAAATGAACTTATATTATGATTATGACAGTGAAGGTGAGCAGGTGCATTACGGGGGTGGCAGAGGTGGCAAGGAGGAGGATGAGGAGGACCGTGATGATCTGGAGTTCATGGGCTCAGGGCCTTCTGCAGCAGCTACTTCTAGTGCACCCGGGGGAGGCAGCGACATTATGATGGCCATTCGGCGATTGACTCTGAGGGTGGCGAACGGTTTTGATGATGTCAAGAAGCAATTCTTAGACCAGGCTCAGCGCTTAGAGGGCATCGAGCGAGAGGTGAAAGATCTCAGTGCTTTCCTGGGTCGAAGTGGTAGAGGTGGTGCACAGGCCTAGCTCGGTTCTCCTCCAGCAGTCGTTACAGTTATCTTACTCAGTTCTTGTTGATCTGGTCCTTGATGGATCTTTGTGGAACTCTTTTTATTTTACTCTTTTCCTTTAGTTTTCCCTTTTCTCTTTTTCTTCTCTTTCTTTCTAATCAAATGGTTTTGGGGACTTTTGTGAACTTTTAAGAACTTTCTAATTTGTGGGGGATGAATGTAATCTTAATTCTAGATGGAACAAATCAGATGGTTTAAAATTGGCACAGGTAAAATCTGGTGGTTTTGGTTGTAAATAGGTGAAATCATGCCCAAGCAGGAATTTAGAACAGTTGGAAACTTGTAAACAGTTATATATATATATATAATGCTTAATTCCTCTTGCTTAGATCATTGTGGATTATTGTGGGTTGATTATACTTAATTCATTTTCGCTTATGAATGATAGCATATATTTACCCAACTAATATCTACTTAGGACTCAACCAAGCAATTACATAATTATTACTCGGTAGCCTATGTTTCAAATCCTAAGTTCCATGTTGCCTATTATCATCTAAGTTCTGATTTTCACCTCAATCAAGCAATTACATAATTATTACTCGATAGTCTATGTTTCAAATCCGCCTTCCCCTCTTAGGCCTGTCGAAGGGGGGAGGTTAAGGGTTGCCTTCCTCTGTTTTCTTTCTTTTTCTTTATACATACACACTTACTTAAAAAAAAAAACATATGTTTCAAATCCTAGGTTCCATGTTTCCTATTATCATCTAAGTTCTGGTTTTCACTCCAATCAGTCTTCTCCCTAAGTCTGCATACAATAGTTTACATTCTTGAAACTTTTACTTTAGAACCTATTTGTGGAGAGTAAATCAAAAGGTCACATTGAATTGTGGTCGGTGCAGAGCATCACGCTCTGATACCACTTTGTCACGCCCCTATCCCGATGTAAGATATTTTACCACATAGGGGTATGACTGGGACAATCACACATTATCCCAACACCTACCAGGATCGCAGATACAGTGTCCCGAACCACAGTCTACTCTGTCATCACATCTTGATAACAGAAAGGAACATACAAAAGGAATAAACCGTTCGAGATACAGAGTTAGCGGAAGCAAAATTTAAATTAAATCATGTGAAAATATAGAGCATCGGTTCTCTAATGATAACACATATTACAATTCTAATATAAGTAACCATTCATTACTCTCCCTATAAATAAACATACAGTTTATACATGATTGAGGAATGAAGATAGAAAATTAAATAATAAACAATTGCCACGAGGGCACCAATCTTGGGTGTACATCTTCATCCAAGTCACAGCCACCGGCTCCACTTAATGCACATCCAACGGTGCTCATCCAAGTAGTACCTTCGGCATAATCAACTAAAAAGGGTTGCGCAACGGGGTTAGCTACACTAGCAAGTGAGGGAGCAAAGGGGAATGCACATACACCATACAATCAATATCAATCAGAATGATGCATGCTAATGTTAGATTCATTTTCCACCTAACACACAATTCTATCGGTCAAGTATATGCTACTGTGATAACTCAAAAAACACAGAGAGTCACTTATCCTATCGCCCTAGTGAGACCTCAATTATCACGAAGAGACCTGCGCCGGTAGAAGCCATCATGACCATCCAGTGGCAAACCCCGATAACCATCACTACCCCTGCCCTGGCCTCTCCCACCTCCACAGACCGCAGGTGCTCAGACTATCCAACACATAAACCCCTATTGGCAAGGGTCATAGCATAAGGGAACAAGCATCCTAGTTGTAGATATTCTATATGCAGGTCCTATCGTCCCGAGAGGTATTCTGGGTGCATCAACGTCACATTCTATCTAGTACCCATGTACTAGCACGGCACGACACATACAGTTCAAGATGACATATAACAGTTTTAATAATTAAATAAAGTGGGGTTCTGGTACTGGCACACCCGGCACTGTCGATACAATGGTGAGCATATTATCACATTCATAACAGTTCACATATGAGATAAAAAGATGCAATGCGCACAATGCTTATATTTATATAATAGCATGCTTAAGATTTGCATATTATAATATCCAAACCCAACAAAATCACCTAGAACCCACTCACCTAACACTGGCGTCGCCATGTGTGGTTGACATGAATCTCACCTGGGCTTCCCGCTCTCCATTGAGTTGGGTAGCCTAGGAATACAAAAATAGTCATTAAAGCATGTATAGAATAGTCCCATGATAGGCCCATGAGGTTAAAATCATATTTCAGCACGAGCGGACTCACTGGTGGTCTCAGCAGAGGTAAATCCACCCCTGACTCCATTTAGGCCAAAAGGTAAAACCAGAGCGAGCGAACCCATGAGCGAAACATCATACTTGAGTCCGATGGTACATCCATTCCACACCTGAGACACACTTGAAAGGGAGCGGATCCACGGGAGGATGTGCATCTTGCATCCGCCCCTGCATCCATTTAATTTCCTGAGATAGACCCAAGAGCAACAGGTCCTGGGCGAAGGCAAACAGAGTGAATCCGTGCCTTCATCCGCTCAGGCTATTATGCAAGGTTTGTACTGGGCGGACTGACAAACAATACGATGATAGATGGATCAGCTTGTTCGTCCGTCGGCAGTCTCTTTCGAGATTGCAAAGGGCTTCAGGTCCAGCTTGAAGATTGGAGCTCCTGAGCACCTCAGGGTTATAGAGAGGGTGTCTAAGCCTTCCTAGGGTCACTAGATCCTAGGCTCACCTCAAGGATCCATGATCCTTCAAGGGTTTAGGTCTCATATTGGTCCAAGGGTTGGGATTAAGCTTCAAACCAAGGGTTCATTGGCCATGGCTGCAATTGCATCACTTAGAGGCGTAGGTCAACATCCATTAGAGCTCCCAACTAGGGCCAAGCTTCACCTTGAGTCCCAATGGAACCTTAGCCCTAGCTCAAGAAACCATTAAAATTAAAGAGAAATGGGAGAGAGCTAGGTTTGGGGAGCTTACCTTAGTGAGCTTCCTTCTTCCAGCCACTCTCTCCATCTCTTCTCCTCCTCTTTCTCTTCTCCCTTGGGTTTGACCAGCACGGGAGGAGGTGTGGGGATGCCAGCCACGTTGCATTGGCTTCCATCCTCTTGCCTTCCCCTCCTATTCCCTTATACTTCTCCTTCTTCTTCTCCCTCTTCCTCCTTCTCTTTTCTCTTGTCTCTTATCCCCCACGGTTTGTGGGGGAGGGGGAGAGATAAGTGAATGAGAGGGGTTTAGGTATCCTTTATGGGGTTAGATGGGCCTTAGGGTGTGTTTGGTTTAGGTATCCCTAATGGCCCTAGGTCTGTAAATGAGTTTTGATTTAGGTCTAGGGCTTGTTTTATCTTGGTCCCAACCATTAGGTCCATTAGGTCATGTTTGGGGTGCACCCTAAGTCCATAGGACTCAATTGCCCACTAGGGTCTATTTGGTTTAGCTAGGGTATATAAAACCCATTATTCACCCAAGTTAAGCCTTGTGGGCCCACTTTTATGGCCCAATCAACCAATTCAATGGTGAGCGTAGGGGTCCATGTTGTCCAAAGGTTCAGACCGGGTGGGTCATTTGGGGTTATTTGAGGGCATTTCTGTACTTTTTTTGGGCTTGGGATTTTCTAAAAAGTGTTCTTATCTCTTATTAGACATGTGAATATGAAGTTGGGGGTCATGACCTTCGAATCGATACCTATTTCTACATATGTTCATTTTCGGTTGAAAGCAGACTGGGTGGATTGCTAGGGGTTTTTTGGGGGCATTTTTGTTCTTTTTTGGGCTTGGGATTTTTTATGAAGTGTTCTTATCTCTTATTAGACGTGTGGATACGATGTTCAGGGTCGTGACCTTCGAATGGATTCCTATTTTGGCATATGTTCATATTCAGTTTAAACTAGATTGGGTGGGTCGTTTGGGGTTATTTTGGGGCATTTTTGTACTTTTTGGGCTTGGTATTTGCTAAAAAGTGTCCTTATCTCCGATTAGACGTGTGGATGCGATGTTGAGGGTTGTGACAGTCGAATCGATACCTATTTCGACATATGTTCATTTTCGGTTTAAACCAGACTGGGTGGGTCGTTTGGGGTTATTTGGGGGCATTTCTGTACTTCTTTGGGCTTGGGATTTTCTTAAAAGTATCCTTATCTCTTATTAGACGTGTGGATGCGATGTTCAGGGTCGTGACCTTCGAATCGATACCAATTTTGACATATGTTCATTTTCGTTTTAAAGCAGGCTGGGTGGATTGTTTGGGAGTTTTTTGGGGGCATTTTTGTTCTTTTTCGGGCTTGGGATTTTCTAAAAAGTGTCCTTATCTCTTATTAGACGTGTGGATACGATGTTGAAGGTCGTGACCTTCGTATCGATACCTATTTCGACATTTGTTCATTTTCGGTTTAAACCAAACCGGGTGGGTCATTTTGGGTTATTCCGGGGCATTTCTATACTTTATTGGGTTTGGTATTTTATAAAAAGTGTACTTATCTCTTATTAGATGTGTGAATGCGATGTTGAGGGTCGTGACATTCGTATCGGTATGTATTTCAACATATGTTCATTTCCGGTCCGAACTAGACTGGGTGGGTTGTTTGGAGTTATTTGGGGGCATTTCTGTACTTTTTTTGGTTTGGTATTTTCTAAAAAGTGTCATTATCTCTTATTAGATGTGTGGATGCGATGTTGAGGCTTGTAACCTGCGAATAGATACCTATTTCGACATATGTTCATTTTCAGTCTAAACCAAACCAGGTGGGTGGTTTGGAGTTATTTGGGGGGATTTCTATACTACTTTGGGTTTGGGATTTTCTAAAAAGTGTCCTTATCTGTAATTAGACGTGTGGATACGATGTTGAGGGTCGTGACCTTCGAATTGCCACCTATTTCGACATATGTTCATTTTTTGTTTAAACAGACCAGGTGGGTCGTTTTGGGTTATTTAGCGGCATTTCTATACTTTTTGAGGTTTGGTATTTTGTAAAAAGTGTTCTTATCTCTTATTAGACGTGTGGATACGATGTTGAGGGTCGTGACCTTCGAATCGATATATAGTTTGACATATATTCATTTTTGGTTTAAACCAGACCGGGTGGGTCGTTTGGGGTTATTTGGCGGCATTTCTGTACTTTTTTGGGTTTGGTATTTTCAAAAAAGTGTCCTTATCTCTTATTAGACATGTGGATGCAATGTTGAGGGTCATGTCCGTTGAATCGATACCTATTTTGGCATTTGTTCATTTTCGGTTTAATCCAGACCGGGTGGGTCATTTGGGGTTATTTGGGGGCATTTTTGTACATTGTTGGGTTTGGTATATTCTAAAAAGTGTCCTTATCTCTTCTTAGAAGTGTGGATGCGATGTTGACGGTCGTGACCTTCAAATCGATACCTATTTTGGGATATGTTCATTTTTGGTTTATACCAGACCGGGTGGGTTGTTTGGGGTTATTTGGGGGCATTTTTGTACTTTTTGGGCTTGGGATTTTCTAAAAAGTGTCCTTATCTCTTAATAGACGTGTTGATGCGAAGTTAAGGGTCGTGACGGTCGAATCGATACCTATTTCGACGTATGTTCATTTGTGGTTTAAACCCGACCGAGTGGGTCGTTTGGGGGTTTTTGGGGGCATTTTTATATTTTTTTTGGCTTGGGATTTTCTAAAACATGTCCTTATCTCTTCTTAGATGTGTGGATGCGATGTTGAGGGTCGTGACCTTCGAAATGATACGTATTTCGACATATGTTCACTTCCGGTCCAAACCAAACCAGGTGGGTCGTTTGGAGTTGTTTGGGGTCATTTCTGTACTTTTTTCGGTTTGGGATTTTCTAAAAAATGTCCTTATCTCTTGTTAGAAGTGTGGATGCGATGTTGAGGGTTGTGTCCGGCGAATCGATACCTATTTTGACATATGTTAATTTTCAATTTAAAGACCAGGTGGGTCATTTGGGGTTAGTTGGGTGCATTTCTGTACTTTTGTAGGTTTGACATTTTCTAAAAGCTGTCCTAATCTCTAATTAGACGTGTGGATGCGATGTTGAGGGCCGTGACCTTCAAATCGACACCTATTTTGACATATGTTCATTTTTGGTTTAAACCAGACTGGGTGGGTCGTTTGGGGTTATTTGGGTGGCAATTTTTTTACTTTTTTGGGTTTGATATTTTATAAACAGTGTCCTTATCTCTTATTAGACGTGTGGATGCGATGTTGAGGGTCGTGAGATTCAAATGGATACCTATTTCGGCATATGTTCATTTTTAGTTTAAACCAGACTGGGTGGGTCGTTTGGGGTTATTTTGGGGAATTTCTATACTTTTTTGGGCTTGGTATTTGCAAAAAAGTGTCCTTATCTCTTATTAGACGTGTGGATGCGATGTTGAGGGTTGTGACAGCCGAATCGGTACCTATTTCGACATATGTTCATTTTTGGTTTAAACAAGACCAGGTGGGTTGTTTGGGGTTATTTGGGGGCATTTCTGTACTTTTTTGGGTTGGGATTTTCTAAAAAGTGTCCTTATCTCTTATTAGACGTGTGGATGCGATGTTGTGGGTTGTGACCTTCGAATTGATACCTATTTCGACATCTGTTCATTTTCAATTTCAACTAGATCGGGTGGGATGTTTGGGGATATTTGGGGATATTTGGGGGCATTTTAG
>NW_025317565.1:0-55463 GCF_018873765.1 Telopea speciosissima
CGTTAGAATGTGAAACTTCCTTCCCAGTAGCCTGTCCCCTAAGATTTGCATCTGATTTTCTAGAAATCTTCTTGCCAAAATTAGCTGCATGGCTCAAAGATTGAGAATCCCCTAACCCTAATTCTTTGCGAGAGTTAGAAGGGACGAAATTTGAATTCTGCTCCCTAGAACCTGCCTGCCCCGCCGCCGGCAACCCAGCCTGAATACCGGCCAAAGGAGGACCCACCTTCTCGACAGTACCCTTCACACGCCATTCTTGTTTGGTTTTCTGATTTTTCTGGTTGGAATTGTCATTCCCAAACTTACAAGCCTCAGTAACATGCCCAAAAACACTGCAATGCATACAAAGAGGGGGCTTCCAATCATAAACCACTTGTTGGTTAAAAGCAAGACCATCATTCCCATAAACAGGAACAGACAGAGGCAGCTCCTTATCTGCAGAAACTTCAACACATAAACGGGCATAAGACAATCTCTCCATTGAACTCGTCATCTTGTCCGTCGCAATGGGCTTTCCAATGACACTCGCTATAGAACTCAAGGCTTCAGTGGACCAGAAATGAAAAGGGAGATTGGGCAATGATACCCAAACCGGGACAGAACATAAATTCACCCTCTCTAAACAAGCATCCGGACTCCATGGGCGAAGAATCAAAGGTCTCCTTTGAACATACCAAGGGCCTCCTTCAAGAATCTTAATTTTATCTTCTTCAAGATTAAAATGAAAAAATAAAAATACCACTCTCTAACAGATTAACATCAACATGGCCAGCAATCTTCCATTGTTTCAATAAAATATCTTTTGCAAAAGTAAAACTTGGCCTACCTCCAATGAAGTGCCCCATGAGGGTGTTCTTCCACCGTTCCAATCGTTTGTTAACCACTTCATCTGGGCATTTTGCAGCCAAAACCCCATCAATCAATTCTGTTTTAACAAAAGATAGCTTGAGTCCATCACCAGCAGCCGAAGAGGGAGAAGAGAAAAGTGCAGACCATGGCACACCATTTTTCAAACTCTTCGGGCCTAAGGATCCTTCCGTTGGCTGAACAGCTTCATCATCACCTTCGTTCTCCACTGCTGCAGCTTCAGGCTTGCCGTCAACCTGCAAAACCTGAATATCATCCTCCACCGAACCCACAAGTGCAGGTCACTCCTCCGAACCACCATGGGCAGCACCACCTTCCCCCAAGCTGAAACTCCCCTCACCTTCCCTCACTGCAGAAAGGAGAAGAGGAGGGGGACCATTAGCCGGAGCTTATGGCCTGCCGGCCATCAACACGAGCACACCAAGACACTCACTCCCAAAATTGCCAGAGCTTCTCTCTCCTCAATAGAAAAAATCCTCGTGAATCGATACCTATTTTGGCATATGTTCATTTTCGGTTTAAACCTGACATGGTGGGTTGTTTGGGGTTATTTGGGGGCATTTCTGTACATTTTTGGGTTTGGAATTTTCTAAAAAGTGTCCTTATCTCTTATTAAAGGTGTGGAAGAGATGTTGAGGGTCGTGACCTTCGAATCGATACCCATTTCGGCATATGCTCATTTTCAGTTTAAACCAGACCGGGTGGGTCGTTTGGGGTTATTTGGTGGCATTTCTGTACTTTTTTGGGTTTGGTATTTTCTAAAACTGTCCTTATCTCTTATTAGACGTGTGGATGCGATGTTGAGGGTCGTGACCTACGAATCGATACCTATTTCGACATATGTTCATTTTCATTTTGAACCAGACCGGTTGGGTCGTTTGGGGTTATTTGGTGGCATTTCTGTACTTTTTTGGGATTGGAATTTTCTAAAAAGTGTCTTTATCCCTTATTAGACGTGTAGATTCGATGTTGAGGGTCGTGACCTTCGATCCATACCTATTTCGGCATATGTTCATTTTCGGTTTAAACCAAACCGGGTGGGTTGTTCGGGGTTATTTGGGGGCATTTCTGTACTTTTTTTGTTTGGTATTTTCTAAAAAGTTTCATTGTCTCTTATTAGACATGTGGAGGAGATGTTGAGGGTCGTGACCTTCGAATCGATACTTATTTCGGCATATGTTCATTTTCAGTTTAAACTAGACCGGGTGGGTCGTTTGGGGTTATTTGAGAACATTTCTATACTTTTTTGGGTTTGGTATTTTCTAAAAACTATCCTTATCTCTTATTAGATGTGTAGATGCGATGTTAAGGGTCATGACCTTCAAATCGATACCAATTTCGGCATATGTTCATTTTCGGTTTAAACTTGACATGGTGGGTTGTTTGGGGTTATTTGGGGGCGTTTCTGTACTTTTTTCGGTTTGGAATTTTCAAAAAAGTGTCCTTATCTCTTATTAGACGCGTGGAGGAGATGTTGAGGGTCGTGACCATCGAATCGATACCCATTTTGGCATATGTTCATTTTCAATTTAAACCAGACCGGGTGGGTCGTTTGTGGTTATTTGGGGGCATTTCTGTACTTTTATTGTTTGGTATTTTCTAAAAAGTGTTATTATCCCTTTTTAGATGTGTGGAGGAGATGTTGAGGGTCATGACCTTCGAATCGATACCTATTTTGGCATATGTTCATATTCAGTTTAAACCAGACCGGGTGGGTCGTTTGGGGTTATTTGGGGGCATTTCTGTACTTTTTTGTGTTTGATATTTTCTAAAAACTGTCCTTATTACTTATTAGACGTGTGGATGCGATGTTGAGGGTCATGACCTTCTAATCGATACCTATTTCGGCATGTGTTCATTTTCTGTTTAAACCAGACTGGGTGGGTCATTTGGGGTTATTTGGGGGCATTTCTGTACTGTTTTCGGGTTGGGGTTTTCTAAAAAGTGTCCTTATCTCTTATTAGATGTGTGGATGCAATGTTGAGGGTCATGACCTTCAAATCGATACCTATTTTGGCATATGTTCATTTTTGGTTTAAACTTGACATGGTGGGTTGTTTGGGGTTATTTGGGGGCATTTCTGTACTTTTCTTGGGTTTGGTATTTTCTAAAAAGTGTCCTTATGACTTTTTTTTTTTTTTTTTGATAAGTAATTTGTGAATGTATAGAAGAAGAAAAGGAAGATACAAGAGAAGGGAACCTACTGACACCCCTTAGACAGACCTAAGGAGGAGAAAGAGGCCCCACACCTCCGAGGACAAACCCCTCGGATATTCAAGGAGAACCACCCAAACCCAATTATGGAGGCCTAAACTGGGCCTTACCAACAGAATCATCATGAATCAGCCGCATTAGGTCCTCATGAAACTCTTGAGGATACATAATAGTTTCCCCATCCCCACTATTTATGGAAGCAATAAAGTCCGCCGGTTGGTTCAGTTCTCTCCAAACATGCCTCACTTCATAGCGAGCCAACTGGTCCAACCTAGAGATGATCTGGTACTTCAAAGCATAAACATTCCAGGGGCAGCCAATCACATCTGTAACAATCTCCACGGCCAACTTCGAGTCAGATCTGATAGAAATATAACGGAGGTTCCTCTCTATGCACAAAACCACTCCTCTGTGGATAGCTATCAATTCCATGCTAAGAACCGAAGCTTCCGACCCTTTACCAACATAGGCCAGAATCGGATCTCCTAAGGAATCACGAATGAGACCCCCCATAAGCAGCTCTATCTCCTTTCAAGGACCCATCACAATGGAGAGAAATCAATTGAGCGGGGGCTTTGGCGTAAAACAGATTTTGGGAGCCGAATTGGCCCACTGCACTTGGACCCCCCACTTGTCAACCAAAAATTGATTCCTAGGAGTATGGGCAGCCAATAACGGACATTGAGAACCTTTAGTGGAAACATCAAATTTGATGTCTTGAAGGATCTTATCATAAGACCTTGACTGATTACTAAAGAGCCGTTGATTCCTCTCCCACCAAACATGATAAATCGTGGCACAAAAAGCAAGCTTGGGAATAAAATCCAGCTTATCTTTAGCACAAACCACATGAGAAAGCCAATTGACCACATCAGTCAGGGTAGCAGGTCCTTTGCCATTGATAGAACACATAGAGCTAACCCTATCCCAAATGGTATTAGAAAAGGGATAGGCAAAGAAGAGATGGGCATGGCTCTCCAAACCTCCCCAGCACAGGATGCAATTCTGTCCTACAGCAATATTCCTTCTAATGAGTTGTGTAGACACTGATTTTTGTCACCCCCTAATTGGCGATGATGACAACGGGACATGGACGATGGACGATGCACCCCCCCTCTTTTCAGACCCAAAGATACCTGGCCCATAGGACCAAGAATCATGCTGAGCACAAAATGACCCATTTTAGGCCCAAAAAAAAAAGGAAAAATGGCACTGGGCGCCCACGGCGCCGTGGACTATTCCCACGGTGCCGTGGACGCCTTCCCACGGCACTGTGGGGAGGTGTACCGGATTTCCACGGCGCCATGAGGGAGTGTGACATGAGCCTGCTGACGTCACCCACGGCGCCATGGAAAAGCCCCCTACGGCGCCGTGGAGGACTTTTCGGCCAGGAGAGAGAAAATATCCCTCCCAATAAATAGGAGGGTCCCCTCCCACAGTTCCCAAGGAATTTTGGGTAGAGAGACCCTCCCCAAGTGATTCCTTGCATCTTTTCCTCCTCTCATGAGTGTGTGAGTATGTGAGGTTTCCCTGGGGTGGACAAATCCTTCGATTGTCCCTCTGAGTATAGAGCACTTTGGCTCCTTAGCTTTGGTATCCCGTCTGTGCACGGATAACCATCAAAACTCCCTTGTTACAGACGTTATTCTGTCTGTTTACTCTTTTCCAAATCACTCGAAAGAGCCGTTACTCCGCCGAGAAAGAAGCAGCGTCAGTCCATTCGTCCATCTCCCCTGAGCCAGGGGCATACAACCATACAGGTATAATTATTGCATTTTGTCGATCCAATGTAGTCCTTTCATGTTTTACCGCTTTAATCTGCACTTTTTACATATATAATGTAGTTTATTGTACTTTAGTTTAATTCATAGCACCTGAATGTAGTTCATAATATCCCCCATCCCTGTAATAAGAGAGAAACAACATTCGTCCTTACGTAGCATCTAACACAGAGAGACCGGCTTTGGCCGGGCGAGGTGGGTGCCTAACACCTTCCCACACTCGTAACCTGACCCCTTACCCGAACCTTTGGTTGGACCATATGGAGTCACGTAGCCCGATTCCGCTCACCAAGGGTAGGGCTACACTTAATGGGTCCTAGGCCCTAACCCTAGGTGGCGACTTCTCATTAGGTTAACATATTTTAATGTATGATCCCAATCCCCTATTTATCATATATTGACAATGTTATCCACATCCATACACACACACATGTATCTCCCAAAATCCTATGTCACCAAGACACCAGAAAGAAGGGTTGAGGAAACCTTCGTCCTGGAGGACCGCAGTACTTACAGTGGCGACTTCACTGGGGAGTGGTGGGCAAATGTACACCCGAGGTCAAACTCTCTAAATAGGTGCTATCAATAAATGACAGAATGTTCTCTCTAAACTTTTATAAAAAGAAAAAAAAATATGATAAAAAAAAAATAAAAAAAAATATGCAAAACAATATACAAAAAAAAAAAATAAATGAATAAATAAATACCATAATATATTTGTCTGGCTAACCTTTGTGTGTACTAACCGCATCATGCATAGTGCTCGAAGTGACATCAAACGGCGAGGGTACTCCCTGTCGTGCCTTTACCCCCGAGGAGGTGAGGCACGTCATACTAAGTACTCTGAGATCGGATGATAGCCGCTTCCTGTACCACTCTCTTGCACACATACACTGCATGGGAACCCCTCTTACCCTCGTAATTAGTCGTTGGACCCCATGAGTAGTCATGGGTAATTCGCGGTGAAGCTACAGCCCTTGATATTTACTGTACGAATTTAGAATCACCAGCGAGGGTATTCACTAGTGTGTCTTGTGGAGTGCTCGCCACTCAAAAAAGGCACTAGCTCGATTACTCTGAGTTTGTGTGACCTATTCTCCAGGTATATCAAAAGAACCACGTGCCTACAATTCGCGACCACGAGCGATAGGTATATCGGTTCTGTCAAGGGTGGCCTTGTTCTGTCCTATGAAAGCCTACCCATTACATGCATCATGTAGGAAAATAGACCACACATGATTAGGGTACGACACAAACTAACCTTTGTTAGCTGTAAGAAAGACCGAATTTAGGGTCATTTGACGATTAACCTGGTTTTGATATGAGATACCGCCAAAGATAAGGAATTCCATAGTCCCACGATGGTCCCTCAAAGAAAAATGGAAATCCACTTCCATATAATGGAACCTTACATGTCCCTCGAGAAAAAAAAAAGAAGGCATCTCATCTTGACTCCAGACATAATCATCAATGACCCGGTAACTAGGATCTTTCTTTTGTTTGTTTTTTGTTGTGTTCGAAAATGCTTGGGCAATGACGGCATTCGAAGTCTGGTCTCAGAAGGAGTCTGCTGAAACTCTGATGACCACTCCGATTACTTGAGTCGAATAAAATAATAAAATGAAACAAATGTTATAAAATACGAAAAAAATCACAAACAAAAAAAAAAGATAAATAAAATAAAATTCTTCTTTAGCCTTCTTAGGGTCTAAACTAGGTATTCTTCTCTCTTTCGTAGAAGCACGATTCCGTCCTTATCCATCTGGGTCTGATGCGACGGAAGGTTGACTCGAGCCAACCCACCATTCTCCTCAAGGTCCCTGATTCCTTCTCATTCTTCTAGTTCATCTTCTGAGATATCACTTGTGAGTAACATGAATCCTCCGGAGGATCATTTGTCTGAAAGTCACGTCAAAGATCGAGTGGAAAGGCTGCAAGTAGACATGGCCAAAATGTGGCAACTCATGGCACGACTAGTTCAGTCGGTCAATGAACTATCTAGGGGCGGATCCATAGCTGGACCTGCAGAGCAAGAAGTTCAGAAAACTAACCCCGCAACCCTCAAGACTCCAATCATCATACCAGTGGAAGAAGGGGAAGATAGCCACCCTATGGACCCTCCTGAGACTGAAAGGGAGAAGAAAATGAGAGAAAAAGTAGCTGAGTTGGAAGTGGTTGTCAAGGGCAAAGTCAAAGAAAAAGATGAAGAAGACCTGGTGTTCTTTCCTGAAGGGAAAATCCCCGAAGATTTCAAATGAAAATTGGATAAGTTCGACAGATCGGGAGATCCTAGGGCTCATCTCAAGATTTTTGCCACCATTGCGGATCATGGGGACTTTTCGAAAACCAAATGGGACAGGCGTTCTTATATTCTTTGGCCGGATCCGCTTTGAGATGGTTAACCCACTTGATCACACCCAAACCCGGTCATGGGCCTCGTGGTTAAAGCCTTCACTAAGCAATATTCATACAACACCGAGATGGACATTACTCGAAGAGAATTGGAAACCTTGAGGCAAGAACCAAGTGAAGAGTTCTCAAACTACATCATGCGGTTCAGGGAGAAGGCCGCGAAAATGTGGAACCGCCCTACCGAGGAGGAGCAGGTCGAGATATTGTTAGAAAATCAGATGGGGAGTACCGTGAGAAGATATACTACCAAGCACATCAAAACATTTGATGCTCTTATGACAATCGGGAAGAAGATTGAAGATAAGATCTTTAAAGAAAGAAGAATCGTGGTATGACCCGTGAAGCATCAGGAAGCTATTCGGCAAGGAAAAGCCCAAGAGCCAAAGGAGGAAATGTCAGAGGGACAAGCAGCCAGCGGCGAAGTCCGTGGTAGCCACGGATCCACCCCTCTCGTGATCCAAACTGAATATGAAGCACCCAGGAGGAATTTCAACTTTGAAGGAATGATGCCCTTGTTGTTATTCATCAAGCTCAAGAAACAGGGAATGATCAATTCCGTCCCACCTAAGCCTGTGGATTTGAACAATCCACCTACCTGGTATAAGCCCAATCTGTACTGTCATTACCACGACCAACAAGGCCATCATATGGATAGATGCCTAGCTCTTAAGCATGCGATCCGGGACTTGATTGACGAGGGTAAAATTGAACTTCAGAAGAAGCAGCCGCCAAATGTCACCACAAATCCTCTACCTAACCATGGAGTAAATATGCTTCAAGAGGGTGCCGAGCAAGCAGATCCTACTACCTTGATTCATCCAGTCGGGAAGAGGAAGCTAATGAAAGCACACGTCTATATAGCAATGTTGACTAAGAAACTCAAGGAGGAAAAATAACCACAGATTCGACAAGAGGTGTCTTAGGAAGTGGATCGGCCCGATTCCCCTTTCTATCATCCAAAGTCAGAAGGTGCCACATGGGTAGAATACCAGATACCTGCATGAAAAATCTCACAACCATTGGTGAAAGGGACCTATTCCCCAGAGTCGTCTACGGGATCAGTGAACATGTTGCAGGAAGAGACACCATTCCAAGATCCTACCACATCGATCCAGCCCATCCCGTGGTATTCAGGAAGAGACAAGCGGTCACGGCAAGCACGGGCAGAAAGGATGCAGATTTACGTTTATTGCACCCGAACCAACTGTGACGGGAATATCCGAACAGGCGGGCAACCATGTGACCAAGGTAGAGGTATAGCATCCATCAACCGGCTTCGAAAGTTGGATTTCTTGGAGTATGGATTAGAGGGTCTCGAGATGATGACACCATTGTGCAAGTATGGTTTCTCCTCGTCCGAAATATCTCACCTGGTTCCTGAAGAAGAAGAAGGGACTAAAATCACCAGAGTCACATCTCAGCTCATTAAAGCAGTCTCAGCATTAGCTATTGGACAAGCTCTGACCAAAGAAGTCTCTCTTGCCCATATAAGGGGAGATATTGACAACAGCTCAGATGAGGAAGACGACCAAGATATCCACGAGGGATGGATAGAGTATGCCGAGCAAAGTCCGACGATGGAGGACGAAGGAGTAGAAGAGATGGATTGGGTAAATAACATCGGAAACGATGATAATAATGACCCTACCGGCCTTATTCAACCTGTATCATCAGATGAGTATGAAAGCAGAGATGATGAGGAGATATCATCTCCGGAGGTTCCTGCAGGCGATTGGATGGTGTCCAGAGAAGATTTCGAGCGTTGGAACATGAGCGCCTTCTATCAGTCGCGAGATATACTGACGTTTCCACCCATACTCAAGAGATCCTGTATAAGGCTACTTCTCTATTTCCAGATCTGGTGTGTAGTAACTTCGCAGCACGTTGTGAGAGCTTGGTGATGCCAAATGAGAGCGATGAACTCGCTCGCACCCTCCATGAGCTGAAAAATATGACTTGGTTAGTCAATGCTTTGGCCTCGTGATCTGCTCGAACTCCTCCGGAAGACCTGGTCTTGTATTCGATTCATTTTCCTATCTCGATCCACCCCGAAGAAGTGAAACCTGGGACGCATGGATCAATGATATCAGCCTCGGGAATTTTAGAATGACCCCACCAGAGGTATCTTTCCTATGGACATCGATGATGAAGGGGAAGAACCATTGGATGAAGAACAATCATCTCAAGAAGATGAAAGTGAGCAAGAATCCGCATCAGAGGAATCCAATGATGAAGTGTCCGAAGGGGAAGAAGAAACGGAGGATGAGGAACCTTGGCAACCAAGGACACGCCTGGAGAAGTATGAGAACACTTGTGGACCCGCACCATGGGAATTATCATTCCGGGTGAACAAGATCCACCGGGATGTAGATAAAATCCAGAAACACTCATGAGGACGGTGGTCTTGGATGATAAGTACCAGGAGGAGCTTCAACACTGGAATCATAGAGAACATGGGCGCTCCCTCAAGCAATTCGCCATTTGGAAAACTCGTAAAGTTAACTTTGGCCTTGACACAAGACCTGTGTGGGACTCCTCCCTCGTCTCCGTATCGGGTAACAGAGAATACGCGCATGGACAAGAGCACATGATGATTTCTATATGTGTCATGTCAATGAGGGAGAAGTGGTAAATGACCCAACAGGGAATATCCACCCAGTTATTTCAACAAAGAGGTTCAAAATTTTAGTTTCTCAAGGAGAAAAGAAGGATCACAGCTTCTACAAGTCATTGGCGGAAGCAAGGAAGATGTACCAAGCGGCTTCGGAAGCCTTTCATGCCATTGGCCAATTGATACTAGAAGAACCCCATACAGTC
The DNA here is from genome assembly GCF_018873765.1 of Telopea speciosissima. Taxonomy (NCBI): domain Eukaryota; kingdom Viridiplantae; phylum Streptophyta; class Magnoliopsida; order Proteales; family Proteaceae; genus Telopea; species Telopea speciosissima. The sequence goes on from NW_025317565.1 coordinate 10,092, forward strand.
CAGCAGGTTGCTGAAAAGCGAGAAACCCTGTCAGGAATCCTAAATCAAGCCCGGAAGTCTATCGTGGCCTTGTTTGACGAAGGGGGTAAAACCCAAATTTGTCCCAAGGGTCCTCTTATCATCACTGATAGTGACGAAGAAGATGGGGACTTTTGCCCAGTCCGGTTGGTGACTAAAGAAAGAGAGTCAGAGGTGGCGGAAACCAGGAGTGGCCGAAACTTCAAGAATAAAGAGTTGACAGTGGAAAAATATCGGTCTAGCCAGTCCACGGCAGTTGTTGAGCCAGAAAACCGAGTACTAGACCAATTGAAGAAAGCCCAAGCCAACATCTCAATCTGGGGTTTATTAATGGCGTCACCAACCTACCGAGAAGCTATTCTGAAAGCTCTTACCAAGGTTCAAGTGCCCATAGAAATGGGGCCTGAAGAGTTATCTCACATAGTGGGAGCCACTTATGCCATTCAGTCACTCTTTTTCTCAGAAGAAGATTTACCCCCAGGAGGAAAGAATCACAACCGGGCACTTTACAATACGGTGGAATGTAACAAGAATCAGGTCCCCCAGGTTCTGATAGACAATGGGTCCGCCCTCAATGTGATGCCCCTCAAAGCAGCCAGATGCATGGGTTTATCTCTAGACAAAATGAAGTCGTCCAGTCAAACCATCAAGGCATACGACAATTCCAGAAGGGAGGTGATTGGGATTCTCACCACTAGTGTCAAGATTGGACCAGCCTGCTTTACCATAGACTTCCAAGTCATCGACATTCAAGCATCCTTCAATATGTTGCTTGGAAGACCATGGTTACATTCGATCGAGCCCTAGCATCAAGTCTTCATCAAAAGTCAAGTTCATATATGATCGAAAGTGATTACCATTTTTGGAGACCCAGAAATGGTACACACTTTGGCCAACATTGAAGTAGGTGGTTCATCCTGGCAAGAAGTGCAGCTGGGTGGGTTTGAAATCGGCCACATTTGTACTACCTCTGCAAGAGAAGAAGACCAGAGTCTAGGGAAAATCCTGACAATGTGGAGCGAGGCCTCTGTAAAGATTATGAGAAAGATGAAATATTTCCCTGGATTGGGATTGGGTAAAAACCAACAAGGGGTACCGGCGTTCTCAGAGATACCAGCCAATATGGATTAGGGTTTAACCCGAAGAACCCAAGGAAGAAAACCACAGGACAAAAGAATAGTACGGCAAATGGTGAGCCATATTTCAAGACTCTGAACGGGTACTTCGTGAAAGAGGGAGAAGACTTCCCTTACTGTGGAAATCCAGAACCATGGTTCAATCAAGAACAGGGCGAACGTCTACCAGGACTTGAAATATTCTTTAAGAACGAAGTAGACTGGATAGCCATGCAATTGGATCAAACCAGCAAGAAGGAAGTCACAGGGGATCAAGGGATCGGCAAACTGTTCGAAGTAGCAGTGATCATTGAAGAAGAAGAAGAAGGATCGGCACCGCATCTTCTCATACAACCTCTCCAAGGATCCATAGCGAATTGGGCCAGAATGATGGAAGATTTCCATATTAATGAATCAAGTTGTAACCAGCTCTAGTATAGTCCTATCTAAGTCTCAGATTCTGAATCAGATTCCGAGTCCGGTGGAAATGTCCATCCATTGGGCCTGTCTGTACTCTTCCCTTTATCATGAATGAAATTACTGATTCTGAGTATGTTTCTTCTTCTTCTTCCTATTCTTCTGATGATGATAATGTCTTAGAACATCGTAATCTGTTAGAAAAATTGGAGCAAAGAAGAGCTCAACCCATCCGAGAGGATACCCACCCCGTAAATATAGGGACTGATCAATGCCCTCGAATAATCAAAATTGGTGCTTCTCTCAACAATAACGAAACATCCCAAATGATCTCTCTCCTCAAGGAATTTGAGGAAGTCTTCGCCTGGTCCTATAAGGATATGCCTGGCATCGATCCAAAGATTGTGCAACACGAATTACCAACATATCCGGAGGCTCGCCCAGTCAAGCAGAAGTTAAGAAGGATGCGGCCGGAATGGAGTAAGAAGATCAAGGAATAAGTAATCAAACAATGGAATGCAGGATTTCTTCAAGTAACTCAGTACCCTCAATGGTTGTCCAATATTGTCCCAGTCCCTAAGAAAGATGGGAAGGTCAGAATGTGTGTGGATTTTCGTGACCTAAACAGGGTCAGCCCGAAGGATGATTTTCCATTACCCCACATTGACATTTTGGTAGACAACACTGTAGGCCATGCTCTACTGTCCTTCATGGATGGTTTCTCAGGATATAACCAAATTAGTATGTGCCCGGAGGACAGGGAGAAAACTGCCTTCACCACACCCTGGGGCACGTTTTGTTACAAAGTAATGCCTTTTGGGTTGAAAAATGCTGGGGCAACATATCAAAGAGTGGCCATGGCTATCCTACACGACATGATACACAAAGAAGTAGAGGTATATGTCGATGATATGATAGTCAAATATATTGACCGACAAGGCCATGTTGCAGCTCTCAGAAAGTTCTTTGAAAGAATCAAAGAATACAAGCCGAGGCTGAACCCTCGAAGTGTGTGTTTGGGGCCAAAGGAAAATTATCGGGATTTCTTGTCACGAAAGAGGGATAGAAGTGGACCCCGACAAGATAAAAGCCATCACGGAAATGCCACCACCCCGACAAAAAAGAGGTACGAGGGTTTTTGGGCCGCATCCAAGACATCAAGATTCATATCTCGGTTGACATCCACTTGTGAACCTATCTTCAAACTCCTAAGGAAGAAAGAGCCGAAAGAATGGAACGAGAATTGTCAAGATGCCTTTATGAAAATCAAAGAGTATCTACTTTCTCCTCCTATACTTGTCCCTCCAGTGTTCGGTGAACCTTTGCTCCTATATTTGTCAAGAGGAGAAACAATGTTGGATCAATGATGGCCCAAGTTGGCAAGGTGGATGGAGAAGAGCATGCAATCTACTATGTGAGCAGGAAATTCATCGAGTATGAAACTCGATATGCCCCAGTAGAAAAGACATGTACATCTCTGGTTTGGGTAACTAAGCGCCTGAGGCACTATATGGTGTCACATCCCGTCAGGTTGATCTCTCGTATGGATCCCATTAAGTACCTCTTTGAGAAACCAGCATTGACAGGAAGGATGGCTAGGTGGTTGTTGCTATTATCAGAATTCGACATAACCTATATTAGTCAAAAGTCTGTGAAAGGGCGAGCAATCTCTGACCATCTAGCAGCATTTCCCTCAGAGCATGATTCCCGAGCAACAGAGGACCTCTTCCCAGATGAAGATTTGTACTCCGTGGAAGCAGGACCAACTAAGGGGTGGCAACTGTACTTTGATGGAGCCGCCAATCAAAAAGGATTTGGTGCAGGGGTGTTATTGATAACCCCAGAAGACTTTTACTTGCCGATGGCCTCCAGATTGGAATTTAGTTGTACCAATAACATAGCGAGTATGAAGCTTGTGCTATTGGGTTAGAAATGGCTCTGTCTATAGGAGTTGACAAAATTAAAGTTTACGGGATTCCTCTCAGTAGTGATCCGTCAAACACAAGGAAAGTGGAAGACTAAGGATGAGAAGTTGAAGCCCTACCAAGTCTATCGGAACAACCGACGCAATGCTTCAAGGAAGTTTCTTTTGAGTATCCGCCTGGGATAGCAATCGTTCGCCAATGCTCTAGCCACTTTAGCGTCTATGGTAGAATGTGATACTCAAGACAAGGTCCAGCCCTTCCTAATAGAAAGAAGGACTTGCCCAAAGATATGGAGAACCAGCAACACGCTCACCGAGGATGGAAGACCTTGGTATGCTCCAGTGGTCGACTACATCAAGGAAAGGAGATATCCTGAAGAGTTTTCAGAAAGAGAGAAGAGGCATTTACGAAAATATGCCACTCAGTTCATCCTCCAAGGAAACTTGTTGTATAAAAGGTCTTATGATGGTATCCAACTATTATGTGTGGATGAGGATCAGGCTCAAATCATCATGGAAGAAATCCATCAAGGAATATGTGGACCACACATGAATGCAAGGATGCTGGCCAAGAAAATTCTCAGGATGGGATACTATTGGGCCACTATGGAAGCTGAATGTGCTACCTTCGTAAGGCGATGTCATAAATGCCAGATATTTGCCAACATCATTTATATTCCTTCGACAGAGTTGCACTCATTAAATGCCCCTTGGCCATTTTCTACTTGGGGAATTGATGTGGTTGGAAAAATAACTCTAAAGGCTTCAAATGGACATCAATTCGTGTTAGTCGCCATCGACTATTTCACAAAATGGGTAGAGGCTCAATCTTATGCAGTCCTAACTTCTGCCAAGGTGGCAAAGTTCATAAAAGAGAATCTCATCTGCAGATACGGGGTGCCGCAACAGTTGATTTCAGATCAAGGCCTGCATTTCAGGGGAAATGTGGAAGAACTCTGCAACCAATTTGGCATTAAGAGGCATAAGTCTACTACTTACCGACCACAGACTAATGGAGCAGTAGAAGCAGCCAACAAGAATATGAATGTCATATTGCAAAAGATGGTAGATACACACAATGACTGGGCAGAGAAACTTCCACTAGCTTTATGGGCATATCGGACATCTATCCGAACCTCTACCGGAGCTACCCCGTATTCTCTGGTATATGGGATGGAAGCCGTATTACCGGTGGAAATTCAGGTCCCTTCTCTTCGAGTCTTACTCGATAGTCAATTGCCAGAAGGAGAATGGGTAAGGGCCAGGTACGAAGAGCTCAATCTCCTGGATGAGAAAAGGATGAAGGCCATGGATAATCTCAAGAAATATCAGCAAAGAATGGCTAGGGCATTCAATAAAGGTGTCCGCACTCGGAGCATTGAGGAAGGAGATTTGGTCCTTAGAGAGCAGCGAACTCCGATCCACGACCCAAGAGGAAAATTCTGACCCAATTGGAGTGGACCCTACAAAGTCAAGACCATATTGCCAGGACAGGTGGTCCAACTCTCTGATCTTGACGGAGAAGATCTTCGGGGTCTGGTCAATATGGACCAACTAAAGAAGTATTTTGTCTGAGATATGTGAAGCAATTTGAACTACGTTAGACCTGATTCCTCCGAAGGGATACGTAGGCAACTCGATGTATTCGGGTACGGTCTCAAAAAAAAAAAAAAAAAAAAAAAAAGAAAAAAAAAGAAGGCATTGTATCGGTTTCCTCCCATAAATTCCGCCAGCCGGCGCCCCTTGCACATATGGGTAAATCTTGCCATTTGGCCTTCCATTCCTTGACCTAGCTTAGAAGTAAAAGTCATCTAGAGCTGGTTATTAACAAAGAATTTATTCATTCTGTGTCGCAAAATGCTAACCCCATCCTTGATACAGGTAGCATGAGAGGATCAAAGAAAGAAGGACTCGACGAATGGTTGCGTCAGTGGACTCTCCGGATGAATGTGGACGAGCCTACACCCCTAGAGGATCACCATCTGATAGTATTGGGAAGGATCGGTTGTTTCAAGCTCCATCATGATTTACTAAGGGAAGTGTCGAAGTGCTGGAACCCCCAATTGCACGCGTTTCACTTCGAAAAAGTCTGGCTGGCTCCGACCATTGAAGAATTTCGGGCTTGCATGATGTCACCCCCTCGAGAAAAGTCGTTCCTCCCAACTATGAAGAAAGAGCAGCTCTTCAAAAATTTGGGAGATTTCTTTGCCATGAATAAGAAGGAGTTAAAGCAAGTTCTCAATTATGACAAGGTGGATGCATTGAAAGTTGTGAAGATCTTCAACAACAATGGGTTTGAAGAAGAAAGACAGATCCGACGCAGAAAGTGGGCATACTTATTCTGTATGATTGGGAGGTACTTGTTAGCATCTCCAGGAAAAGGCATGCCATCAATAATTGCAGAAGTGGTGAGGCAAATTGAAGAAGGATGCGACATCGCTCCTATCGTTTTAGCAGAAACATTCAAAGGGTTTGATACCATGAGTCGGTCCTAAATACGGCATGATTTCCTTCATGGATCTCCGGTATTCCAAATGTGGTTGATGGAAAAACTAAAATTGGTCACACCAATTCCATGTCCTCATCTCCGGCCTATGCATTATCAAATACAAAGAGAAAAGTCAGAATTCCACAAGGTCCAAGACTGGAAGAAATATCTGGAGGAGAGAGATGTCTAAGAAATCTAGTGGAACTGCCCTTAGATGAAGGCCGAGAGAGAAAAATCAGAAACATCAGGGAACAATTATGTGAGATTCATGGGTTTAACTCACATCAGTTTTTATATCACTTCCTTAGTATCTCCAAGGCAGGAACAACCTAAGATGGAAAATTTCAGAACCTCAGAGATGTGACACAAGAAGTGGTGATGCTATTATCCGAAAAATGTTACAAATAAGTGATATCAATTGGATGTTCCTATCTTTACTTGTCTGTCTTTCTTTTCTCAATTTCTCTGTCCTTGCTCATGTAATGGAACCATTTACCAATGGAATTTGTGCTTCTAAGGAAAGGGATGGAGTCTCATGTGCATTTCAAAGAAAGAAATATCCAATGCCCATAGACAATTCGTTTGTGTACCAAAAAAAAAGAGAAGAAAAGTATACATAAAAATTACACCAGTATCCATACCAAAGTGTATAAACAAAAAAGAGAAGGGAAGGAAAATAAATGTACATAAGTGTAACAATATCTCCAAATAAAAAAAATATAAAATAAAAAAAAAAAAAAAAAAAAAGAGAAGAGCAGTCATGACTCAGGGGAATAATCGTCAACGTCCAAGCCTCCCCCCTCTCCGCTTTGGGACGCTATCAAGGCATCCCTCTCGACCTCAGCCCGCGTAAGGTTGAACTGCAGCTGATCATTTGCAAGCCTGAGTCTCTCAATCTCTCTCCGACAATGGTCGAGCTCAACCCTCTAAAAAAGGAGAGAGAAAGAGAGAGAGAGGAAAATCAAAAGATAAGCAAGAAATAACAATAATAAAAACTGAAATAAAAAAAAAAAGAAAGAAAAAAAAAAGAAAAGAAGAAAAAGTATTACCATACTATGGCCTGCGTCCACACGCGAGATGATCATCTCATCCATGCTCGCCATCATGCGCCTCATATCGGCGTATCGGCTCGCATCCACCTAAACATGATAACCACCCAAGATGTCAAGAGTTTGAAAAATAATGGATGAAGTTAGGAAAGTCGGATGTGCTTACCCCATCATAAGGAAGAGGGAGGCCTAGGTCCGTATCCGCAGCCCGAGGGGGTGGTAAGATGACCTCAACCATCCCAGGCTCGTGGTGGCGAATGAACCACGAACTATACCCTGGAATGTGGTCGTTTGGACCAGCAATCTGCAGGGCTGGAACCTCTCTAGAAGGCCCAACACCTGACTCCACCTCCCCTACTCGGGAGGCGCGAGAAGAACTCCCACCACCATAGACCCCTAGAATCATGGGGCGACCTAGAAACTGTCAAGAGGAGAAAACACATCAGAATAAAAGATAGATTAACAATCTGAGAAGAAGAGGGGAAAATGGAGAAGATCTTACCTGAGGACCCTCGCGGGTGAGGGGGACGCAGACTGTCTCTCAAAGAAGGAAGTCGGTGTAGTCCGTCTCGGCTAGCACCAACCCAATCGCGGGCTCACCAACCCTCCAGTGCCTGATCTCATCTCGATCCATCAAGGCTGGCTGATGGACCCGAGCAGGAGGAGGGCAGGGCACCAAGCGAGCCTCAGACCACTGCAGGGACACGCGCTCTCCCAAGTAAAAAGCCAACCCCCATGGGCCCTCAAAAAGGACCCTGTGAGTGGAGAGAGCTGAGGCCCTGTCAAACATGTCCGGCTCTAAAATCACCTCCCCCAAATAAGGACGGAGAGAAGCCTGTCAAGAGAGACATCAGATCAATGCAAAAATAAAAAGGAAGAGGAGAAAAGAGAAAATAAGATAAACAATCACTTTAAATTTACCTCGGTCGGCTGCAGCTCGTTTAGGAGGCCGCGAATGGACCCAAGGTCCTTATGGCGACCGGTCCTGAGCAAGTGGGACTTACGCCATCGCGTAGTCCGAGGAAAGGTGGTTCCGGGGTCATCCCCAGGTCTGAAAGTAGGGACCCGAAATCAAAGGATCTCATAGCTCCACGTCTGCAATAGGCAATCATAAATGAGCTCAAAAAAGTAAGAATAAAATGAAAACAAAAAAAAAAGAGAGGGAAAAGAGAAAAAGGCAGAGTTGAGAGAACTCACCCATACATAGCAGCATCCGATCAGGTTCGGTGACCCCACAACCAGATAATCTAACATATCCAGGAAGTAGGCATACGCCGAGCCCCCCCAATCGTAGCCCACGGCCACATCAAAATGCTCGAAGAAGCGAACATATGCGACGTCGCTGTCACTGCACCGTCATATCGCGAAGATCACCTCCGCCAAGAAGAATAGGAGGAAGCATCGAGCCTGCGCGATCCTCGAAGGACGAACGGCGATCGGTCCGGAACAACCCTCTCATCCCGCCTACCCTCGGGACCGACGCGGGATCTCTCTCCTCGTAACGGCAATCCCCAATCGCGCTCGTAGTACTCGAGACGCTCGATGGCTCGCCAAGGCTATAATCCTCTCCTCCGGAGTCGGTGTCACGGGTAATCCACCAAAGGGGAGTCCCGTGATCATGTAGAAATCTAAGGGGGTGACCGTCGCCTCACCAAAGGGAAGGTGAAATGTATGGGTGCTCGGCCACCACCTCTCTATCGAGCTCTCACTGGACGATGTCCAACTCATGAGCCGGGACGAGGCGATGTGCCCCAGCCCGGTCCGAACACCCCGCGCGTACCACTGGGCAAAGTGTGCGGTACCACTGAAACAGCCTCCAGCCCGCAATATTTCTTGGGCGAAGGAAGGGAGTTGCCCTGCAAAGAAAAATAAGGCAAATGGTTAGCCGAGATAGTGAGGACAACAATTAAACAATTAAATAAAAAATAAAAATAAAAAATAAAAATAAAAAAAAAAAAAAAGAAAAAGAAAAAAGAGAGAAAGAGGGAGAGGCTGTAAAAGGGGGCGTCACCCAGATTTGCGTACCAAAGGACACTTAGGGTAGTGTCTGATGGCCTCGCTTTGATTTGTGTGCCACTAGGTGCCTAAGAGGGTATCTAGAGGCGTTATCTTGATTTGCGTGCCAAAGGACACTTAAGGTGGTACCTGATGGCCTCGCTTTGATTTGCGTGCCACTAGGTGCCTAGGAGGGTATCTAGAGGCGTTACCTTGATTTGCGTGCCAAAGGACACTTAAGGTAGTGTCTGATGACCTCATTTTGATTTGCGTGCCACTAAGATGCCTAGGAGGATATCTAGAGGCGTTACCTAGATTTGCGTGCCAAAAGACACTTAGAATATTTGTCTGATGGCCTCGCTTAAGTTTGTGTGCTGCTAGGTGCCTAAGATGATATCTGGGGGCATTACCTACATTCGCGTGCCATTAGGAACATTGGGGCAGAATCTAGGGGCATTACCTCTAATCTATGCGATGAAGTATGAAGTTAATATAAATAAATGCATAAATTGAAAGGGAAAGAGTAAGAATACTGACCTGGCCCCATATGGAGCGACAACCATGGCGGGCCGTGTTGGCCAGGGTGACCCCTGAAAGATACCATGCAGCCCGTGCATCGCAATCAGTGGTACCGAGTAGTGGGTCCCGGTGAGACTGGCGTCCTCGTCGGCGGAAAGACATGGTGTGAGCAAATAAACAGGGTTTGAAGTCAAAAATAAAAAACAGCAGAGCTTCGCAGCAGAAATGGGAGTGAAGGAATGAGGGAGGGAACCCTCTATTTATAAATTCTCTATCGCACCCACGGCGCCGTGGAATTCTCCACGGTCCCGTGGAACAGCGGCCCACGGCGTCGTGGAGGATTGCCCACGGAGCCGTGAAGTCTAGCACGGTATCGTGCACACGGGGCCGTGCAAGCACGGTGCCGCCCATACACGGGGCCGTGCGGACCCCCACACGGCGCCGTGGACCAAAAAAAAAAAATATATATATATATATATATATATATATAAAATATCCCCAGTGAAATCCCTCAATACTAACTTTCGGTCGAGTGGTGCATTATCACCCTCCAGACTTGATGGTTTCGGTCGAGTGGAACCTTATAACCATCCAAGTTTGACTTTTGGTCGAGTGGTGCCTTATCACCCTCAAATTGGATCTTCGGGCCGAGTGGTGCCTTATCTAGATTTTCGATTGAGTGGTGCCTTATCACCCTCCAGACTTGATGGTTTCGGTCGAGTGGAACCTTATAACCATCCAAGTTTGACTTTTGGTCGAGTGGTGCCTTATCACCCTCAAATTGGATCTTCGGGCCGAGTGGTGCCTTATCTAGATTTTCGATCGAGTGGTGCCTTATCACCCTCCAGACTTGACGGTTTCAGTCGAGTGGAACCTTATAACCATCCAAGTTTGACTTTTGGTCGAGTGGTGCCTTATCACCTTCATATTGGATCTTCGGGCCGAGTGGTGCCTTATCTAGATCTCCAGTCGAGTGGTGCCTTATCACCCTCAAATTGGATCTTCGGGTCGAGTGGTTCCTTATTTAGATCATCGGTTGAGTGGTGCCTTATCACCCTCAAAATTCTATCCCAGTGGAGTCCCTCATATTCGATCCGGTAGGCCGAGTGGTGTCTTACCTAGGTCTTTGGTCGAGCGGTGCCTTATCACCCTCAAAAATTGTTTGAGCAATAAAGATTTGGTTCTTCCGAGTTTTTCTTTTGAGGATTATCGAAAGATTTCATCGCGATTAACCGCCTATTTTTAGCAACTCCGCCGCCTTTGAGCAAAGCGTCAGTAGTACATGCTCTTGGTGACAAAATTAGTTGGTCTTTTGTATTTACCCTTCAGCTGTTGGCACAGGCCTCGGCCAAAGAGGGGCAAACTGTAGACACTGATTTTTGTCACCCCCTAATTGGCGATGATGACAATGGGACATGGACGATGGACGACGCACCCCCCCTCTTTTCAGACCCAAAGATACCTGGCCCATAGGACCAAGAATCATGCTGAGCACAAAATGACCCATTTTAGGCCCAAAAAAAAAGGAAAAATGGCACTGTGCGCCCACGGCACCGTGGGTACCTTCCCACGGCACTGTGGGGAGGTGTACCAGATTTCCACGGCGCCATGAGGGGGTGTGACATCAGCCTGCTGATGTCACCCACGGCGCCGTGGAGGACTTTTTAGCCAGGAGAGAGAAAATTTCCCTCCCTATAAATAGGAGGGTCCCCTCCCACATTTCCCAAGGAATTTTGGGTAGAGAGACCCTCCCCAAGTGATTCCTTACATCTTTTCCCCCTTTTCACCCTCATTTCTCCTCCTTCTCTCATGAGTGTGTGAGTATGTGAGGTTTCCCTGGGGTGGGCAGATCCTTCGATTGTCCCTCTGAGTATAGAGCGCTTTGGCTCCTTAGCTTTGGTATCCCGTCTGTGCACGGATAACTATCAAAACTCCCTTGTTACAGACGTTATTCTGTCTGTTTACTCTTTTCCAAATCACTCGAAAGAGCCGTTATTCCGCCAAGAAAGAAGCAGCGTCAGTCCATTCGTCCATCTCCCCTGAGCCAGGGGCATACAACCATATAGGTATAATTATTGCATTTTGTCGATCCAATGTAGTCCTTTCATATTTTACCGCTTTAATCTGCACTTTTTACATATATAATATAGTTTATTATACTTTAGTTTAATTAATAGCACCTGAATGTAGTTCATAATATCCCCCATCCCCATAATAAGAGAGAAACAACATTCGTCCTTACGTAGCATCTAACACAGAGAGACCGGCTTTGGCCGGGCGAGGTGGGTGCCTAACACCTTCCCACACTCGTAACCTGACCCCTTACCCGAACCTTTGGTTGGACCATATGGAGTCACGTAGCCCGATTCCACTCACCACGGGTAGGGCTACACTTAATGGGTCCTAGGCCCTAACCCTAGGTGGCGACTTCTCATTAGGTTAACATATTTTAATGCATGATCCCAATCCCCTATTTATCATATATTGACAATGTTATCCACATCCATACACACACACATGTATCTCCCAAAATCCTATGTCACCAAGACACCAGAAAGAAGGGCTGAGGAAACCTTCGTCCCGGAGGACCGCGGTACTTACAAGTTGGTCTTTAGTTGGCAACCCTCCCATCAGGCACCTCCAGGTAGTACAAGAGTGCCTAGGAAAAAAACCAGGAAACCAAACAACCTTATTCCAATCCACCTTTGTTGCACTACTTCTAATAAGATCCCAAGCCGACTTGGTAGAAAAGAGACCATTAGAAGTTTCCTTCCAAACAATAAGATCCTCCTCACCACTCACAATAGGAATACTAGGGAGATCCCTCGAAATAGTTATCAGATCAAAAGAACCTTGAGGGGGCAGATGCCAATGGCCATCCCTAATAAAGTGTCCTTATGACTTATTAGACGTGTGGAGTAGATGTTGAGGGTCGTGACCTTCGAATCCATACCCATGTCGGCATATGTTCATTTTCAGTTTAAACCAGATTGGGTGGGTCGTTTGGGGTTATTTGGGGGCATTTCTGTACTTTTTTGGGTTTGGTATTTTCAAAAAACTGTCCTTATCTCTTATTAGACGTGTGGATGCGATGTTGAGGGTCGTGACCTTCGAATCGATACCTATTTTGGCATATGTTCATTTTCATTTTAAACCAGACCGGGTGGGTCGTTTGGGGTTATTTGGGGGCATTTCTCTACTTTTTGGTGTGGGGTTATCTAAAAAGTTTCTTTATCTCTTATTAGATGTGTGGATGCGATGTTGAGGGTCGTGACCTTCGAATCGATACCCATTTCGGCATATGTTCATTTTCGGTTTAAACCAGACCGGGTGGATCGTTTGGGGTTATTTGGGCGCATTTCTATATTTTTTTTGTTTGGTATTTTCTGAAAAGTGTCAATATCGCTTTTTAGACGTGTGGACGAGATGTTGAGGGTCGTGAGCTTCAAATCGGTACCTATTTTGGCATAGGTTCATTTTCAATTTAAACCAGACAGGGTTGGTCGTTTGGGGTTATTTGGAGGCATTTCTATACTTTTTTGGGTTTGGTATTTTCCAAAACTGTCCTTATCCCTTATTAGACGTGTGGATGCAATGTTGAGGGTCGTGACCTTCTAATTGATTCCTATTTTGGTATATGTTCATTTTCTGTTTAAACCAGACTGGGTGGGTAGTTTGGGGTTATTTGGGGGCATTTCTGTACTTTTTTTGGGTTAGGGTTTTCTAAAAAGTGTCCTTATCTCTTATTAGACCTGTGGATGGGATGTTGAGGGTCATGACCTTCGAATCGATACCTATTTCGACATATGTTCATTTTCGATTTAAACCAGACTGGGTGGGTCGTTTGTGGTTATTTGGGGGCATTTCTGAACTTTTTTGGGTTTGGTACTTCTAAAAACTATCCTTATCTCTTATTAGACGTGTAGATGCGATGTTGAGGGTCGTGACCTTCGAATCAATACCTATTTTGGCATATGTTCATTTTCGGTTTAAACTTGATATGGTGGGTTGTTTGGAATTATTTGGGGGCATTTCTGTACTTTTTTGGGTTTGGTATTTTCTTAAAAGTGTCCTTATCTCTTATTAGTCGTGTGGAGGAGATGTTGAGGATCGTGACCTTCGAATCGATACCCATTTCGGCATATGTTCATTTTCAGTTTAAACCAGAACGGGTGGGTCAGTAGGGGTTATTTGGGGGCATTTCTGTACTTTTTTGGGTTTGGTATTTTTAAAAAACTGTCATTATGTCTTATTAGACGTGTGGATACGATGTTGGAGTCGTGACCTTCGAATCGATACCTATTTTGGCATATGTTCATTTTCTGTATAAACCAGACCGGGTGGGTCGTTTGGGATTATTTGGGGGCATTTCTGTACCTTTTTTTTTTGGGATTATCTAAAAAGTGTCCTTATCTCTTATTAGACGTGTGGATGCAATGTTGAGGGTCGTGACCTGCGAATCGATTCCTATTTCGACATATATTCATTTTTGTTTTAAACCAAACCGGTTGGGTCGTTTGGGGTTATTTGGTGGCATTTCTGTACTTTTTTGGGTTTGGTATTTTCTAAAAAGTGTCTTTATCTCTTATTAGACGTGTAGATGAGATGTTGAGGAGAGAGAAGCTCTGGGGTTTTTGGAGAGTGGGGAGTTAGGCATTTTGTTTTGGTGATGGCCGGCGGGCCATTAGCTTCGGCTAATGGTCTTCGTCCTTTGCTCAGTCCGGGGGAGGGGGAAGTAGTGGGGGGAGGGTGTAACTCGGGTGAAGGTGGGGCTGTAGGGGCTGCTCTTGGTGGCTCGGCAGGTGGTGCTGTTGGAGGGGGTTTGGGTTATCCGGTGGTGGAAGGTGGTGATGCTGTCCATGCTTTGGGTGATTCGGTGGTGGGAGGAAGTGGGAGTGGAGGCCTCATTCAGCATAATGATGGGACTGCAAATGGTTTAATTGTTGCGACAAAGAAGAAGATTGGCGTTCCGTGGTCAGCCCTCTTCTCCTCTTCATCTTCTTCGAAGTTTGGAGATGGGCTGAAACATTCTTATGTTGAACCTGTGGAGATAGACGGGGCATTGGCTGCTAAGTGCCTGGCTTTGATGATAAAAAAATGGGCTGGAAAAATGGAAGAACACCTTGATGGGTCACTTTATTGGTGGCAGGCCAAGTTTAGTTTTTGCACGTGATATGTTATTAAAGCAATGGAAAATCTCAGGCCATGTTGACGTCAACTTGTTAGAAAGTGAAATTTTTATTTTTCGTTTTAACCTTGAAAATGATAAGACTAAAGTCCTTGAAGGGGGGCCATGGTACGTTCAGAGAAGGCCTATGATTCTGCGTCCTTGGAGCCCGGATGTTTGTTTGGAAAGAGTTGATTTGTGTTCAGTCCCGGTTTGGATATCTCTTCCCAATCTCCCTTTTCATTTCTGGTCATCCGAAGCTCTTAGTTCGATTGGGAGTGTCATTGGGAAGCCTATTGTGACTGATAAAATGACACGGTCAATGGAGAGGCTATCTTATGCCCGTTTGTGCGTTGAAGTTTCTACTAGTAAGGACCTCCCTTCTTCTATTCCAGTTTATGGAGACGAGGGTCTTGCTTTTAACCAACGGGTTGTCTATGATAGGAAACCGCCGCTCTGTAAGCACTGTAGAGTGTTTGGTCATCAGGTTGATACGTGTATGTATGGCAGCCATTCTTCAAACCAGAAAAATACGAAGGCCAAGCAAGAATGGCGAGTGAAGGAAGCAGTCGGAAACAATGGTAGTTTGGTGGCTGGAAATGTGGCTGGGCAGCCGGCCAGACAGGCTGCATTGGGAGATACAATTTCAAATTCTGTTTCCTTAAATTCCCGCAAGATTAAAGGGAAAGATGTTTCCCATTCCTTGGGGCATGACACCAGCTTTGGTAAGAAGAATAATAGGAAATCTGCGTCAATCTTTGAAGGACAGGGTAAAGCTAAGGAAGTTACCCAGTCCAACGCTTTTGCCTTGCTGGAAAATCTAACGGAGGAGGTTCATTACAACCCGGAGGATATGATGTTGGATGCTGACTCATGTGCTATCTTATTAGGCAATGAGTTATTTGAGGGAGAGGAGAATGTGGAAGAAGATTCTTTCATCCAGCCGTTAGCAATCCTTCCTAGTTTGGAAAAGGATGGAGAGGATGGGCCTTCCTTTGCTGGTCTTAAAGATCTCCACCCAGGCAGATCTGATGAAGATTTTATTGAGGGGTACCAACGTTCAAGGGATTTGAATTTAAATTCTTGCCATTTTGAGAAGACCCCTAGTGCGTTGTGCATGGAAGAAGGAGAAATTAATGGGGCAGCTTCTCCTTTAATCGTTGATGAGCTGGCCAGGGCTGATTCCTTGGATTCTAATCCAATTCTGTCCACTAAGAGCAGGAATAATGGTGAATTGGCTGCGGATAAGGAAGGGACTGTTTTGGAAGGGCATGAGAGGCGAGCTGATATGCTGTCTTAGAAAGGGAAGGGGGCAGATTAGTCCAATAAACCCTCAGCTAACTTTGAAAGGCTGAAACGGCAGGCAGCGGAGAACCGTTCAAACCAGGGATCCTTAGACAAAGGTATGGGTTTTTCTAGTTCTCTTAGTTCTTCTTTATTGGGCCGGGCCAGTGGAAGAGGCCCTAAATTTTTACCTCAACGTATTCCTGTGAAGGAAGGTGGGGCCATTAGATTGGAGGGACCTAGTAAGGGTGGGACTGATGTGGCTATCCATCACCTTAGATGAATTACATCTCGTGGAACGTGAGGGGTATGAATGCCCCTACAAAGAGACGTGGGATTAAAAATGTGAATATGGACAATAATGCTAAATTAGCCATTCTTCTTGAGACTAAGGTGAAAGCGGAGAACTGTGCTGCTACCTTTGACCCTGTCCTTTCAAACTGGAAGTATTTACATATTGGCGAGGCAGATTCTACTGTTCGCATTTGGTTGGGCTGGGATGCTAAAGTTTTTAAAGTTGAGGAAACTCAAAAATCCACTCAATTTATTCATGCTAAAGTGACTACTTTGGGGACCTCTCTTAATTTTTTGTGCACGGCTGTTTATGCTTCGAATTCGATGGAAGAAAGGAGGGAGCTTTGGAGGGATGTTATTACTCTTGCTAGTAATATCTCCATTCTTGGGGTTGCTCTAGGGGATTTTAATGTTGTTCGTCAGCAAAGTGAAAAGCTTGGAGGGGATCCAGTCCATCAAGAGGCTGTTGATGATTTTAACTCTTTCATCTTTGAACCTGATCTTATTGATTTAAAGTGGAAGGGAGAACTCTTTACTTGGAATAATAGGCAGGGGGGCAGCTCTCAGGTCTGTTGCAAATTGGATAGGGCCTTGGTTAACTTAAATTGGATGGATGCGCTCACGTCTTCCGAAGCCACTTTCCTTCCCTCGGGGTTGTCGGATCATTCTCTAGCAGTGGTTTCAATCCTTGATGGGGTAAACTTTGGCCCAAAACCTTTCCGGTTCTTTGAGGCTTGGATTGGAAGAGGGAGGTTCGATGAAGTGGTGATTAAAGGTTGGGACTGTCCAGTAAATATGAAGCTCAATCCTATTCTTCGGTTTGCGGCTCGCCTAAAAAATGTCAGGGCTGAACTCAAGAAGTGGAATAAAGACAGCATTGGAGATGTTTTTCTTGCAGTCAAGAATGCAACATCGGAGTTGACTCACATTCAAGTTAGCCTTGCTGCCCACCCAAATGACTCCGATTTAGTTATCTTAGAGTCAAAAGCCAAAAAGAAGTTATGGGAAGCACTTAGCACTAAAGAAAAATTCCTTAAGGAGAAATCAAGAGTCAAGAATATTCAATTAGGGGATGGAAATAATAGCTTCTTCCACAAGTCCATGGTGTGTAGGGAAAACAGGAATCACATTTTGGAGGTGCACAATGAAAGAAATGAGGTTATCAAGGAACCCAATCTTATCAAAATGGAGGCAGTTTCCTTTTACATGAACCTGTTTGGAGCAAATGCAGATGACACTGGGTTTTTCCCTGAGTCTATTCCTTTACAACAAGGCCTGAATCTTGCACAGCAAAATAGTCTTATTTAACAGATATCTAATAAGAAAATTAGAGAGGAGGTGTTTGCTATGAAGAATTCCAAAGCTCCAAGGCCGGATGGGTTTGGGGCAGCATTCTTTAAGCACTCTTGGGAGGTTGTTGGAGAGGATCTCACGCTGGCCTTTAAATGGTTTTTTTCAAAGTCCATTATGCCAAGCTCTATTAATGCTACATTCATCAGCCTAATCCCAAAAACCGAAGCTACTTCTTCTTTAGCGGGCTATAGACCAATAGCTCTTTGCAACCTATTTTATAAAATCATTACAAAATTTTTATTTAATAGGCTGCAAGGAGTTGTCGGGAAAGTGGTTAGTGATACCCAATCTGCTTTTATCAAAGGGCTTTGTGGATAACATCCTTGTTTGTCATGATGTGGTTAGGGGCATTGACCAGAAAGGGACTTCACCTACGGCAGTGCTGAAAATTGACTTACATAAAGCCTATGACTCCCTTAGTAGAAAGTTCCACTTTGAGATCATGGGCAGGATGGGTTTCCCAAGCAAGTTTATTCGATGGGTAAAAGCATGTGTTGATACTCCCTGCTTCTCGATTCTTCTCAATGGAAGCCCTATAGGTTATTTTAAAGGAAAGAGGGGGGATAAGACAGGGAGGTCCTCTCTCCCGTTACCTGTTTACCATTGCCATAGAAGGTTTTTCGGCCTTGATGAGGAAGTTGGAAACTGAAGGTCAAATCAGCCTGCTCCCAAGATGCAAAAGTTCCCATCTTTCGCACCTTATCTTCGCAGATGACTTGATGATTTTTGTGAAGGCTGTCCCTGACTCTATTTTGGCTTGTTTGGGGGCTCTGACTGATTTTCTTACCTACTCTAGGTTGAAACTTAACAGAGCTAAGTCCTCTATTATTTTAGGGGGCCTTACCCAAATGGCCAGACTGCAACTTTTGGAATTAACAAATTTTGTGGACACTAAGCTGCCCATTCGGTATCTTGATGTTCCTCTTATCTCACGCAAGCTTTCTATGGTAGATTGCTCCTCTATTCTTGATTTGGTGAGATGAAGACTTGACGGTTGGAAAGCTCGATTCTTATCCTTTGCTGGCCAGCTCCAGCTTCTTAGCTCTGTTCTCCAGGGTTGCTACATTTATTGGTCGGGTATATTTGCCTTACCAAGTGGAGTCAAACAGAAGCTGGAATCCATGTTCTCAAATTTCCTTTGGACAGGTCCCTCCTTGGAACGAAAGGTACACTATGTTTCTTGGGATAAAATTTGTAAACCTAAGGATGAAGGGGGTTTAGGTATCCGCAGAATTTCTGATATGAATGCTGCGGGTATCCTAAAGCAAGTTTGGTGGTGGATTGCCTCCAAAAAGGATAGCCTTTGGGTTAGGTGGGTGTATGCCCGGTACTTAAAGAATGATTCCATTTGGACTGTGAAAATACTTTAAAACTGCTCTTGGTCTGGCGTAAAGAGCTTAAGTATAGAGATTTGGTTGAACCCCACATCCTCCACTTTATTGGGTCTGGCCACTCTACAAGGCTCTGGCTCGCTAAGTGGCATCCTCAAGGGGTTTTAATCAAGAAATTTAGGGATCGTATCAGTTATGATATGGGCTCTCACCGAATGGCTATGGTTTTGAACATTATTAGACAGGGCACCTGGCATCCCATTTCCTATGGTTCCTTTGACCTGATTAGTATCTGGGGTGATTTGCAACAAGTTCCTATTTTGATTGGTACGGAGGATCTTATTTTTTGGAAGAAAACCCCTAATGGCTTGTTCACCACTAAATCAGCCTGGGACACTATTAGAAGGACTTCTACTAAGGTGGGCTGGAATAAATATATTTGGTTTGCAGAAAACTTCCCTAAGCATTCTTGCACTACTTGGAGATGTCTTATAGGTGTTCTCCCAACCAAAGACCAGCTAATTAAGAGGAATATCCATGTTGGACCGAATTGCATTTTTTGTTGGGCTGGAGCTGAAAGTCATGAGCATCTTTTCTTCAATTGCCCCTTTGCCAGCAGCATTTGGGGGAGAATTAGTTCCTCTTGCTCACATAGGGGTGGGGGGCCCACCTCTCTCCAGAATGCGATTGTTTGGCTCTCAAATGTTGGCTGTGCTAATGACAAGATGGACATTATTCCCAAGTTGGCTTTTTGTGCTACTGTGCATTATATTTGGTGGGAAAGAAACCGAAGGCTTTTTGAAAACAAGGTTAGGTCTCATGATCATATTATTGAGGCTTTTAGACTTGATGTGGCTATCAAGTGTGCTGCCTTTCCCATTCCGGTTGTCCAAAATCCCAGAAATCAGTTTCTGGCTGACAGTTGGGGGATTAGGGTGGATTGGAAGGTTATTACACAAAAAATTTGTGCGTGGTTCAGACCTCCTACTCACATGACAGCCCTTCAATGTGATGGGTCTTTGACGTCTGATAGAGCTTCTTATGGTGGGATCATTCGTGATGACACAGGGGCTGCTATTATGGCTTATGCTGGGAAGGGGGACGATAATTCTGTTCTTGGCATGGAACTTCTTGCTATCCTTAGGGGAGTCACTTTATGCATTCAAAAGGATCTCCTTCAGGTTTCTATTAGATCTGATTCCAAACTTGCATTGGATATTTTGAATGGGATTGTGAGCTGTCCTTGGAGCTTGCAGGCCTTAAAGGTCCGGATCACATCTCTAATGGAGCAATTGCAACGTAAGGAGATTAGACATGTTTGGAGGGAGCTCAACCAACCGGCAGACTTGTTGTACCCATTGACACTGGGGATGGGGAATCTTTTTTCTACCCCCCGGATTTCCCCCCGGACTTAGTGGAGTTGATCAAGAATGACTCAGACCGTAAGACCTACTTTAGGACCCCTTCACATTGAGTAGTAGGCCCCTGTTGTTTGGGAGTGTATCATCGAGGGCTTGTCCACGGGTTTGCTCTTGAGCTCTCCTTCCCCTCTTAGGCCTGTCTAAGGGGAGGGGGCAAGGGCTGCCATTTTATGTATTTTATTTCTTCTTTTTTCAGTCTTAATACAATCATACTTACCTATCAAAAAAAAAAGATGCGATGTTGAGGGTCGTGACCTTCGAATCGATACCTATTTCGGCATATGTTCATTTTCGGTTTAAACCAGACCGGGTGGGTCGTTTGGGGTTATTTGGGGGCATTTTTATACTTTTTTTGTTTGGTATTTTCTAAAAAGTGTCATCTTATTAGACGTGTGGAGGAGATGTTGAGGGTCGTGACCTTCGAATCGATACCTATTTCGGCATATGTTCATTTTCAGTTTAAACAAGACCGGGTGGGTCGTTTGGGGTTATTTGGGGGCATTTCTGTACTTTTTTGGGTTTGGTTTTTTCTAAAAACTGTCATTATCTCTTATTAGACATGTGGATGCGATGTTGAGGGTCATGACTTTGTAATCGATACCTATTTCGGCATATGTTCATTTTCTGTTTAAACTAGACTGGGTGGGTCGTTTGGGGTTATTTGGGGGCATTTTTGTATTTTTTTTGGGTTGGGGTTTTCTAAAAAGTGTCCTTATCTCTTATTAGATGTGTGGATACGATGTTGAGGGTCGTGACCTACGAATCGATACCTATTTCGACATATGTTCATATTTGTTTTAAACCAGACCGGTTGGGTCGTTTGGGGTTATTTGGTGGCATTTCTGTACTTTTTTGGGTTTGGTATTTTTAAAAAGTGTCTTTATCTCTTATTAGACGTGTGGAGGAGATGTAGAGGGTCATGACCTTCGAATCAATACCTTTTTTTTTTTTTGATAAGTAAGATGTATGTGTGTATAAAAATAAAAAGAAGGAAAACAAAAGAAGGCAGCCTACTTCCAACCCTTAGAAAACTCTAAGAGGGAGGAAGGGCCCCACACCCCCTAAAGACAAACCCCTCGGTAATACATGAGAAAGACACCCAACCCAATCAAGGAGGTCTAAACTGGACCTTACCGGAGACATCATCATAAATCAACCGGTTAAGATCCTCAACAAAACCCGAAGGATATAAAATAGTCTCCCCATCACTAAGATCAATAGAAGCAATAAAATCTGTCGGCTGGTTCAACTCCCTCCAAACATGCCTTATCTCATAACGAGCCAACTGGTCTAGGCTGGACAAAATCTGGAACTTCAAGGTATATACACTCCATGGGCAGCTAGAAACACCTATAAGAATCTCGATAGCCAGCTTCGAATCAGATCTGATGGAGACATGGCGAAGCTCTCTCTGTAAGCACAGAGTAACCCCCCTGTAAATGGCTAATAACTCCATATGAAGAACCGAGGCCTCCACACCTTTGCCGACATAAACCAAAACCGGGTCACCCAAGGTATTGAGAATAAGGGCCCCGTAAGCAGCTCTATCTCCACTCAAGGAACCATCACAATGCAAAGTAAACAAATCTTCCGGAGGTATGGGCCAGACACAAGCTTTGGGAATAACAGCAGCCCATCTCACCTGTAAACCCCACATATTGACCAAGAACTGATTCCGGGTGAATATGCAACCGAAATAGGGCTTTGAGAGCCCTTAGTCACAACATCAAACTTAATAGCTTGGATAATAGCATCATAAGACCTTGCTTGATTACTGAAGAGACGCTGATTTCTCTCCCACCAAACATGATAGATTGTCGCACAAAAAGCCATCTTAGGGATAACATCCAAATTATCATTAACACACACCACCTGAACAAGCCAGTTAACCACATCAAGGAGGCTAACTGGGCCTTTACCAACAACAAATAGCATAGAACTAACTCTATCCCAAATGTTTCTGGAAAAAGGACACTCAAAGAATAAATGGCTATGGCTTTCCGAATTTCCCCAACAAAGAATACAATTCTGCCCAACATTTATATTCCTTCTTTGAAGCTGGTCTTTTGTGGGGAGCCCTGACATAAGGCATCTCCAAGCAGTACAGGAGTGCCTAGGCAAAAAACCAGGAAACCAAACAAGCTTGTGCCAAGCTACCCTTATAGAACTACTCCTCACATTCTCCCAAGCTGACTTTGTAGAAAAAATGCCATTAGTTGTACCTTTCCAAACAACAAGATCTGCCCTTCCATTAACAAGGGGAATACTAAGGAGGTCTCTTAAAATAGTAATCAAATCAAAAGAGGCCTGAGGGGGAGAAAGCCATTGGCCATCCCTAATAAGATCAGAAACCAAAGCAAGCCTGGTGGAACCAACATCATATCGAATCCGATCACCAAAACTTTTAATCAAAACCCCTTTGGGGTGCCAATAATCCAACCATAGTCTAGTAGAGTGGCCATTCCCAATAATATGATAGATATGGGGTTCAGCCAAGTCCCTATACTTAAGAATCTTCCTCCACACCCAAGAGCAATTTTGGGAAGTCTTAACAGTCCAAATAGAATCATTTCTAAGGTATCGGGTGTACACCCATCTAACCCAAAGGCTGTCCTTCCTAGAAGCAATCCACCAGATTTGCTTAAGGATACCCGCAGCATTTATATCAGAAATCCTCCTAATTCCAAGGCCCCCTTCAGCCTTAGGCTTACAAACTCTATCCCAAGAAATGTAATGTACCTTACGATGAAGAGATGGGCCAGCCCATAGAAAATTGGAGAAAATAGACTCCAGCTTTGTCTTGAGAGCACTAGGCACACCAAAGTGTCCTGACCAATAGATATAACACCCCTGAAGGATCGAGTTCAACAGCTGAAGCCTCCCTGCAAAAGATAAGAGCCGAGCCTTCCATCCATCAAGTCTGCTCCTAACACGATCCAGAATAGAAGAGCAATCAGCAAAAGTCAACTTCTGAGAGACAAGCAGAACACCTAAATACCGAATAGGTAATTTGGTATCCACAAAATTCGTTAATTCCAAAAGTTGCAGTCCGGCCGTGTGGGTTAGGCCCCTTAAAATAATAGAGGACTTAGTCCTGTTGAGTTTCAACCTAGAGTAGGTGTGAAAATCACCCAGGACCCCCAGGCAGGTCGAAATAGAGTCTGTGGTGGCTTTCACGAATATCATCAAATCATCAGCAAAAATAAGGTGAGAGAGATGGGAACTCTTGCACCTGGGGAGAAGAGTGATCCTATTTTCAACCTCCAATTTCCTCATCATAGCCAAGAAGCCCTCCATAGCAATAGTGAACAAGTAAGGAGATATTGGATCCCCCTACCGAATACCCCTTCCTCCTTTAAAATATCCTGCCAGGCTCCCATTCAGTAAAATGGAGAAATAGGGGAGTCCACACAAGCCTTCACCCAACCAATGAACTGCTGAGGGAAACCCATTCTCTCCATAATCTCAAACAAAAACCTCCTACTGAGAGAATCATAAGCTTTATGGAGATCGATCTTTAAAACAGCTATGGGACTAGTGCCTTTCTGCTCAATCCCTCGAACCACATCATGGCAAACCAAAATATTCTCTACTATAGACCTGCCCTTGAAGAAAGCAAACTGACAGTCACTGACCACCTGCCCAATCACTCCTTGCAGCCTACTGGATAACACTTTGGTAATGATCTTATAAAAGAGGTTGCAAAGGGCTATAGGCCTATATCCCGCAAATGAGGTTACATCTCCTGTCTTAGGGATAAGGTTGATAAAAGTAGCATTAACTGAACTAGGAAGGTAAGACTTCATGAAGAACCACTTTACGGCCAGAGTCAAATCTTCTCCCACAATCTCCCAAGAATGCTTGTAAAAGGCTGCCCCAAAACCATCTGGTCCTGGAGCCTTAGAATTCTTAAAAGCAAACACAACCTCCATAATCTCCTTATTAGAGATTCTCCTAGTAAGGCTTTCCTGATGAGCTTGAGACAAACCATGCTGCAAAGGAATAGAGCTAGGAAAGAAACCACTGTCAACCGAATCAGTCCCAAATAATTTCTTATAAAAAGAAATAGCTTCTTCCTTAATCTGGCTAGGATTCTTCACAATATCTCCATTCTCCCCTTGAATTTCCAGGATGTGCTTCCTATGCTACCTACAAATTACAGATTTGTAGAAAAAGCTATTATTACCATCCCCCAACTGAATGTGCTTTTCACCCTTGACTTTTCTTTCAAAAATTTCTCTTCAGTAGCCAAAGCCTCCCAAAGTTTCTTTTTAGCCTGTGTCTCCATCAGGACCAAATTCAGATCACCAGGGTGCTTACTAAGCTGACTCTGGATCTGAAACAACTCAGCCTCAGCCTCCTTCACTGCAAGAAAAACACCCCCACACACTCCTTATTCCAGCTCCTCAACCCTTTTTTGACATTCCTCAATCTGGCCGCAAACTTAAGAATTGGATTAAGAGCCAAATTCACAGGCTGCTCCCACCCCTGCTGAACCACCTCATCATAGCCATCTCTACCAATACAAGCTTCAAAAAATCTGAAAGGTTTTGGGCCAAAATCTGCTTTATCCACCACAGCCACCACCACTAGAGAATGATCAGAAAGCCCAGGAGGGTAAAATGTTGCATCAGAGGATCTAAACACATCCATCCAAGCTAAATCGACCAGAACCCTATCAAGCTTGCAACAGATTCTTGCATCTCCCACTTGTCTATTATTCCAGGTCAAAGCCTCCCCTTTCCATTTCAAGTCAAGAAGCCCAGCACCATCTATAAAAGAATTAAAATCATCCATAGCTTCAATCCGAACAGGGTCCCCTCCAATTTTTTCATTGTTACTTCGAATCACATTAAAATCCCCTAGAACAGCCCAAGGGTAAATAATGGCACTAGCAATAGCCCCAACATCCCCCCACAATTCCTTCCTAGCCACCACAGAATTAAGAGCATAAACAACAGTACAAAAGAAAAACACCGAGATACCCACAATTGACACTTTAGCATGTATGAACTGTTTGGATTTTTGCACCAAAACCACATCATAAAAATTCGGGTCCCAACCCAGCCAGATCCGAATAGAATTATCTAAATCTCCATTATGCAAATACTTCCAACCCGTCAAAAAACTATCAAAAATAGAAGCACAATTAT
Organism: Telopea speciosissima; assembly: GCF_018873765.1. Classification (NCBI taxonomy): domain Eukaryota; kingdom Viridiplantae; phylum Streptophyta; class Magnoliopsida; order Proteales; family Proteaceae; genus Telopea; species Telopea speciosissima. The sequence continues at coordinate 35,620 of NW_025317565.1, forward strand.
CCAACTTAACCTTGGTTTCGAAAAGCCCTTCCAATTTAACTTCATGGTCCTTACACACCTTCTTTATCTCCATTCTTTTAGTAGAGGCGTTCATGCCTCTAACATTCCAAGCTAAGCACTTCATTTAGTAGGAAGGGTAGAACTGTCATCTCCCCCTTTACTAGGTCCCACCCCTTTGGCTACATTAGTCTCTTTCGGGTTTATAAGAATCCGTTGGGCTTGGAACTTGGACCCCTCCCCCGTGGATTGGCCCAACAAAGAATAAGAATTTAAATTCGGTTGGGACATACCTTTCCCCATTTGCCCTTGAGCTGCACGAATCTCAGCAGATTGCTTTCTAAGCTTATCAAAGTTAGTGAGAGATTTTGTAGGGGCTGACTCCTTCTCATTTGAAAGAATAGAATCCTCCATTAAGTTATCTCCTTCCATATCGGCCGCACCTTTTCTTTGAATTTGAATTGGAGATTGCCTCATCGAATGATTAGGCGCCACCTCAGCAGAATCTATTGCTTCTCTAATATCTTCCACGGATTTTGCCTTAACCAGCTCCACAATAACTTGGTTACCATTATAGATTGGATTCTCCCCACAAATCTCTCCAATGATTCCATCTTTCTCCTTAGGAATAATTGCTAACGGATTGGGTTGAGTATCCTCCACAAAATCTGCTCCCTCAAGTAATTCATTCCCTAATAAAATAGCACATGATTCCGAATCCAGCATTAAATCATCAGGACCATAATGCACCTCCTCTGTAAGATCTTCCAAAATGGCAAAAGGATTAGATTGAGTCAGCTCCCTGATCTTAGGATAATTCCCTGCAGATTTGAAACTCCCATTCTTGATAGAAATTAAGGAAACCGAACACAATCCCTTTGTGTTTGGACCAGCTCCACTATCCGGATGTTCATCTCCTACTTCATCATTATGAACCTGCTGCCCATCTCCATTGCCGCCACCCATGACACCTCCATTATTTTCGGCAACACCTTTCACTCGCCACTCCTTCTTAGATCGTGGCTTATTCAAATTTGAGTCTTGTTTGCCAAACAAACAATTATCTAAGAGATGGCCAAACACTCTACAATGCTTACAAAGAGGGGGCTTCCAATCATAAACAACTTTTTGATTAAATACAAGACCGTCATCTCCATAGACTGGAACAGAAGAGGGAAGGTCCCTACCTGCAGAAACTTCCACACATAATCGGGCATAAGACAGCCTCTCCATAGACCGGGTCATTTTATCAGTGACAATAGGCTTCCCGATAACACTCCCAATCGAACTCAACGCTTCAGCAGACCAGTAATGAAAAGGAAGATTTGGAAGGGACACCCACACCGACACTGAGCATAAATCAACTCTTTCCAAGCACACCTCCGGGCTTCAAGGGCGCAAAATCAATGGTCTCCTCTGCACATACCACGGCCCTCCTTCAAGGACTTTAACTTTATCATCTTCAAGACTGAAACAAAAAATAAAAAAACCACTTTCTAATAAATTAACATCAACATGGCCTGAAATTCTCCATTGTTTTAACAGCATATCACGAGCAAAGGTGAAGCTAGGTCTACCCCCAATAAAATGACCCATAAGGGTGTTCTTCCACTTCTCAAGCCCTCCTTTAACCATCGAATCTGAACACTTCGTAGCCAAGACCCCATTAATGACTTCTGGTTCAACAAAAGAGAGCTGCAACCCATCACCAACCAAGGAAGAAGAAGAAGAAAAGAGGGCTGACCAAGGAACTCCCACCTTCTTCTTTGGCTTCTCCACCAAATCTGAAGAACCAACTCCCTGCTGATCCGATCCTCCCACTCCAGAAACCTCCACTCCCCGAGCCTCTATAAAAGGAACACCACCATTAACAACATTCTTCTCACTCAAACCTGCAGCACCACCCTTACCAGCCGAACCACCAAGAGTAGGCCAACCACCCGAAACAGCCACCAAAACCCCTCCAGAACCACCTTCACCCAATCCCCTTTGTTCCCCCACTTCACCCCTTCCATCCGAGATGAGAAGGGGGGGAGGACCATTAGCCGGGCCTAAAGGCCGACCGGCCAGCATCAAGAACACTCACCAAGAACACTCACTCTCAAAATTGCCAAAGCTTCTCTCTCCTCCTTTGAATCGAAACCTATTTCGGCTTATGTTCATTTTCGGTTTAAACTAGACCGAGTGGGTCGTTTGGGGTTATTTGGGGCCATTTCTGTACTTTTTTTGTTTGGTATATTCTAAAAAGTGTCCTTATCTCTTGTTAGACATGTGGATGCGATATTGAGGGTCGTGACCTTCGAATCGTTACCTATTTCAGCATATGTTCATTTTCGGTTTAAACCAGACCGGGTGGGTCGTTTAGGGTTATTTGGGGGCATTCTGTACTTTTTTGGACTTATATTTTCTAAAAAGTGTCCTTATCTTTTATTAGACATGTGGATGCGATGTTGTGGGTCAGACCTTTGAATCGATACCTATTTCGACATATGTTCATTTTTGGTTTAAAGCAGACTGGGTGGGTGGTTTGGGGTTATTTGAGGGCATTTCTGCTCTTTTTGGGTTTGGTATTTTCTAAAATTTGTCCCTATGTCTTATTAGATGTGTGGATGCGATATTGAGGGTCATGACCTTCGATTCGATACCTATTTCGGCAAATGTTCATTTTCTGTTCAAACTAGACCAGGTGGGTCATTTGGGCTTATTTGGGTGCATTTCTGTACTTTTCTTGGGTTGGGATTTTCTAAAAAGTGTCCATATCTCTTATTAGACGTGTGGATACGATGTTGAGGGTCGTGACCTTCAAATCGATACCTATTTTGACATATGTTCATTTTCGATTTAAACCAGACCGGGTGGGTCGTTTGGGGTTATTTGGGGACATTTCTGTACTTTTTTGGGTTTGGTATTTTCTAAAAAGTGTCCTTATCCCTTATTAGACGTGTGGATGTGATGTTGAGGGTAGTGACCTTCAAATCGATGCCTATTTTGGCGTATGTTCATTTTCGGTTTAAACCATACGGGGTGGATCGTTTGGGGTTATTTGGGGACATTTCTATACTTTTTTGGGTTTGGTATTTTCTAAAAAGTGTCCTTATCCCTTATTAGACGTGTGGATGTGATGTTGAGGGTAGTGACCTTCAAATCGATGCCTATTTTGGCGTATGTTCATGTTCGGTTTAAACCATACGGGGTGCGTCATTTGGGGTTATTTGGGGGCATTTTTGTAGTTCTTTGGATTTGGTATTTTCTAAAAAGTATCCATATCTCTTATTAGACCTATGGATGCAATGTTGAGGGTCGTAACCTTCGAATCGATACCTATTTCGGCATATGTTCATTTTCAGTTTAAACCAGACCGGGTGGGTTGTTTAGGGTTATTTGGGGCCATTTCGGTACTTTTTTTAGTTTGGTATTTTCTAAAAACTGTCCTTATCTCTTATTAGACGTGTGGATGCGATGTTGAGGGTCGTGACCTTCGAATCGATACCTATTTCGGCATATGTTCATTTTCTGTTTAAACCAGACCGGGTTGGATTGTTTGGGCTTATTTCGAGGCATTTTTGTACTTTTTTGGGGTTGGGATAAAAAGTGTCCTTATCTCTTATTAGACGTGTGGATGCGAGAGGGTCATGACCTTCGAATCGATACCTATTTTGACATATGTTCATTTTTTATTTAAACCAGACCGGGTGGGTTGTTTGGGGTTATTTTAAATCTTATTAGACGTGTGGATCCGATGCTGAGGGTCGTGACCTTCGAATCGATACCTATTTTGGCATATGTTAATTTTCGGTTTAAAGCAGATCGGGTGGGTCGTTTGGGGTTCTGTGGGGGCATTTCTATACTTTTTTGGGTTTGGTATTTTCTAAAACCTGTCCTTATCTCTTATTAGACGTGTGTATGTGATGTTGAGGGTCGTGACCTACGAATCGATACCTGTTTCGGCATATGCTCATTTTCTTTTTAAACCAGACTGGGTGGGTCATTTAAGGTTATTTGGGGGCATTTTCATACTTTTTTTGGGTTGGGATTTTTTAAAAAGTGTACTTATCTCTTATTAGATGGGTGGATACGATGTTGAGGGTCGTGACCGTTGAATCGATATCTATTTCGATAAATGTTCATTTTTGGTTTAAACCAGACCGGGTGGATCGTTTGGGGTTATTTTGGGGCATTTCTGAACTTTTTTGGGCTTGGGATTTTCAAAAAAGTGTCCGTATCTCTTATTAGACGTGTGGATGCGATGTTGAGTGTCGTGACCTTCAAATCGATACCTATTTTGACATATGTTCATTTTCGGTTTAAACCAGACCGGGTGGGTCGTTTGGGGTTATTTAGGGGCATTTTTGTACTTTTTTGGGTTTGGTATTTTCGAAAAAGTGTCCTTATCTATTATTAGACATGTGGATGCGATGTTGAGGGTCGTGACTTTCGAATCGATACCTATTTGGGCATATGTTCTTTTTCGGTTTAAACCAGACTGGGTGGGTCGTTTGGGGTTATTTGGGGGCATTTATGTACATTTTTGGGTTTGTGATTCTCTGAAAAGTATCCTTATCTCTTATTAGACTTGTGGATGCGATGTTGAGGGTCGTGACCTTCGAATCTATACCTATTTTGGCATATGTTCATTTTCGGTTTAAATCAGACCGGGTGGGTCGTTTGGGGTTATTTTTGGGCATTTCTGTACTTTTTTGGATTTTGTATTTTCTAAAAAGTGTCCTTATCGCTTTTTTTTTTTTTTTCGATAAGTAATTTGTGAATGTATAGAAGAAGAAAAGAAAGATACAAGAGAAGAGAACCTACTGACACCCCTTGGACAGACCTAAGGAGGAGAAAGAGGCCCCACACCCCCGATGACAAACCCCTCGGATAATCAAGGAGAACCACCCAAACCCAATTATGGAGGCCTAAACTGGGCCTTACCAATAGAATCATCATGAATCAGCTGCATCGGGTCCTCATGAAACTCTTGAGGATACATAATAGTTTCCCCATCCCCACTATTTATGGAAGCAATAAAGTCCGCCGGTTGGTTCAGTTCTCTCCAAACATGCCTCACTTCATAGCGAGCCAACTGGTCCAACCTAGAGATGATCTGGTACTTTAAAGCATAAACATTCCAGGGGCAGCCAATCACATCTGTAACAATCTCCACGGCCAACTTCAAGTCAGATCTGATAGAAATGTAACGGAGGTTCCTCTCTAAGCACAAAACCACTCCTCTGTGGATAGCTATCAATTCCATGCTAAGAACCAAAGCTTCCAACCCTTTACCAACATAGGCTAGAATCGGATCTCCTAAGGAATCATGAATGAGACCCCCATAAGCAGCTCTATCTCCGTTCAAGGACCCATCACAATTGAGAGAAATCAATTGAGCAGGGGGCTTTGGCCAGAAACAGATTTTGGGAGCCGAATTGGCCCACTGCACTTGGACCCCCCACTTGTCAACCAAAAATTGATTCCTAGGATTATGGGCAGCCAATAACGGACATTGAGAACCTTTAGTGGAAACATCAAATTTGATGTCTTGAAGGATCTTATCATAACACCTTGACTGATTACTAAAGAGCCGTTGATTCCTCTCCCACCCAACATGATAAATCGTCGCACAAAAGGCAAGCTTGGGAATAAAATCCATCTTATCTTTAGCACAAACCACATGGGAAAGCCAATTGACCACATCAGTCAGGGCAGCAGGTCCTTTGCCATTGAGAGAACACATAGAGCTAACCCTATCCCAAATGGTATTAGAAAAGGGACAGACAAAGAAGAGATGGGCATGGCTCTCCTTATCTCTTATTAGACATGTGGATGCGATGTTGAGGGTCGTGACCTTCGAATCGATACCTATTTCGGGGCATTTCTGTACTTTTTTGGGCTTGGGATTTTCTAAAAAGTGTCCTTATCTCTGATTAGACGTGTGGATGCGATGTTGAGGGTCGTGACCTTCAAATTGATACCTATTTCGGCATATCTTCATTTTTTATTTAAACCAGACCGGGTGAGTCGTTTAGGGTTATTTGGGACCACTTTTGTACTTTTTTTGGCTTGGGATTTTCTAAAAAGTGTCCTTATGTTTAATTAGATGTGTGGATGCGATGTTGAGGGTCACAACCTTCGAATCGATACCTATTTCGACATATGTTCATTTTCAGTTTAAACCAGACCAGGTGAGTCGTTTGGGGTCATTTGGGGGCATCCTTGGAGTTTGTTTGGTTTGGTATATTCTAAAAAGTGTCATTATCTCTTATTAGACGTGTGGATGCGATGTGGAGGGTTGTGACCTTTGAATCAACTCCTATTTCGGCATAGGTTCGTTTTCGGTTTAAACAAGACCGAGTGGGTCGTTTGGGGTTATTTGGGGGCATTTCTGTACTTTTTTGGGCTTGGGATTTTTATAAAATTTGTCCTTATCTCTTATTGGATGTGTGGATGCGATGTTGAGGGTCGTGACCTTCGAATCGATACCTTTTTTGACATATGTTTGTTTTTGACTTAAACCAGACCGGGTGGGTTGTTTGGGGTCATTTGGGGGCATTTCTGGATTTTTTTTGGTTTGGTATTTTCTAAAAAATTTTCTTATCTCTTATTAGACGTGTGGATGCGATGTTGAGGGTCGTGACCTTTGAATTGATACCTATTTCGACTTATGTTCATTTTTTGTTTAAACCAGATTGGGTGGGTGGTTTGGGTTATTTCGGGGCATTTCTGCACTTTTTGGGTTTGGTATTTTCTAAAAACTGTCCTGATGTCTTACTAGACATGTGGATGCGGTATTGAGGATCATGTCCTTCGAAACGACACCTATTTCGGCATATGTTCATTTTCTATTTAAACTAGACCAGGTGGGTCGTTTTGGCTTATTTGGGGGCATTTCTATCTTTTTATCTTTTTTGGGGTTGGGATTTTCTAAAAAGTGTCCATATCACTTATTAGACGTTTGGATGCGATGTTGAGTGTCGTGACCTTCGATACCTATTTCGACATATGTTCATTTTCGGTTTAAGCCAGACCGAGAAAGTCTTTTGGGGTTATTTCGGGGCATTTCTACACTTTTTTGGGCTTGGGATTTTTCTACACAGTGTCCTTATCTCTTATTAGACAAGTGGATGCGATGTTGAGGGTCGTGACCTCCGAATTGATACCTATTTTGGCATATGTTCATTTTTGGTTTAAAGCAGACTGGGTGGGTCGTTTGGGGTTATTTGTAGGGGTGTCAATGGGTCGAGTTGGGCCGGGCCTACCTAAACCTTGACCCTGACCCTAGAGGCCTTAATCTAAACCCTGACCCTGACCCAACCCTGGCAGGGCCAAGAAACCCTCAACCTGACCCAACCCTACCAGGGTTTTCCCTAACCCGGCCCGGCCCTGATAGGGTTGGGCAGGGTCGGGTTGGCCCTGATTGACCCTGTCCTTGAACTGACCTTGAGTTTAATTTATTTGTTTTTTGAAAATGGTTGTTATGCCTGTAATTTTTACTATGCCAAAGTTGATCAGACTGTAAGTTTTTAAAATTGTTAGCATTGCGATTGTCATATTCCACCTCTTGCAAGTAAAATATTTTAACTTAAATTAAAGCAGTAAAAATGAACAGCTTATAAACAGTGCACTCAATGAATCTCGTTAGCTTGAGATCTGAAATTTCTCCATATTTCTCCCCATTCTGCTCTCCTTTCTAAGCTTAATTATTTACAAATGCAACAGGGAAAGAAAAAACGTGAAAGTCAAAAGATAGAAGATAGATTGCAAGAAGAAAAATAACAGCAGTACTACAAGTCCTCAGTAATAAAATCAAACATGTTCATACCATCACACTAACCCGAAGGTTGGATTACTAAAAGCCACACAAAAAGTATTCAATAATCCAAAAAAAATTATCTAAGAAAAGACATGGATTTGGGTATGTATCTGTTTCCATCCATTAATTCAAAAGTTCAAGAGATCTCTGTTTTACAGTTTTGTCATCCATGTTTTTTTTTTTTTTTTTTTTTTTTTGGGGTGAAATGAGATATCTTGCTTTGGAGAAGACAGATTACAGTATGAACCGTAATACATCCACAGATTGAGGATGAATTGATTCCGATCAAGATTCACCAGACCTGAAATGAAAGGGGAACTTCCGATTAGAACACCGAAGAACCAAATGTCAGCCCACCAGTTTTCACTCTCCCTCTCTCGTTTTCATTTAAAAAACTAGAACCTAGCAGCCGAAAACCCCTTTCAAACTGCAGAGGACTGAATGTTAAACTCAGTAAGAGCTCGAAAGAAGTAAACTCAAAGAAGAGAGAAGAAGTGAGACCGTCTTTGTCGTCCAAGCCTTTGCACTCTGCAACCGAGAACTGTAAAAAAAATCTACAGCAGCCCCAGCTCCCCAACCCCCCCTCCCGATTCCAACAGTAACAACCTATTCTCCTTTCATTACCCCCTGCTGTAAGCTTGTAACAGTGAACAAACAAACAAGCAAACAAAGAACCTCGACTTCCACAGCAAAATGCTCCTCCCTTCGAATCTCATTCCCATCCATTTCCTTGACCCCAAACCAAATAACCTCTTCAATTTTCACTGAAACCCACCCATTTGACTTTAAAAAAAAAAAAAACCACTGTCGATTCTCAGCGAAAACGCCCACCACCCCTTTTTTTCCTCTGAAACTTCGAATAACCCCTTCTAGGGTTCGACCCAGTGAAAAGGCAAAAAAAAAAAAAAGGAGAAATAGCAAAGTGAAGAGAGCGAGAGACAGAACCAAGAGAGAGATACGGAAGAAGAAGAACAATCAGACATACCTAATTGGTCCAAACCCGCCTTGCAGTTCTCCTCGCCAGCCTTCTCCTCCAAAGTCCAAACGAGAATGATAGATGAGGCTAATCCAGACATCGCAGAGGCAAAGAGATGGGGTTTGGAGACTCCTCGTTAGCTTTCTCCTCCAAAGTCCAAATGAGAATTATAGATGAGGCTAATCCAGACATCGTAGAGGGAAAGAGATAGGGTTTGGAGACGGCACATGAAGGGAAAGAGAAGAGAAAGACTGAAACGTGAGTCGCTTTTAGGTTTGGAGGGTTATGAGTTTTTTTTATTATTTTTTGTTGGGATAAAGAAGAATATAATATATATATATATATATATATATATATCAGGGTCGGGGTCGGGCCGGGCCGGGCTCAACCCGAGGCCTAAACCCGATCCCGACCCGACTCTGCCAGGGTCAAGCTATTTCTAAACCTTAACCCGCCCTTCGGGCTGAATAATCAGGGTCGGGTTCGGGCCGGGCTCAGGGTGGGTTCGGGCCAGCGGGCTTTATTGACACCCCTAGTTATTTGGGGGCATTTCTGTACTTTTTTAGGTTTGGTATTTTCTAAAAAGTGTCCTTATCTCTTATTAGACGTGTGGATCAATGTGGAGGGTCGTGACCTTCGAATCGATACCTATTTTGGCATATGTTCATGTTCGGTTTAAACCATACGGGGTGGGTCGTTTGGGGTTATTTGGGGGCATTTCTGTACTTCTTTGAGTTTGGAATTTTCTAAAAACTATCCTTATCATTTATTAGACGTGTGGATGCGATGTTAAGGGTCATGACCTTCGAATCGATACCTATTTTGGCATATGTTCATTTTTTGTTTAAACCAGACTGGGTTGGGTCGTTTGGGCTTATTTGGGGGCACTTCTGTACTTTTTTGGGGTTGGGTTAAAAAGTGTCCTTATCTCTTATTAGACGTGTGGATGCGATATTGAGTGTCGCGACCTTCGAATCGATACCTATTTCGACATAAGTTCATTTTCGGTTTAAACCAGAACGGGTGGGTCATTTGCAGTTATTTTTAATCTTATTAGACGCGTGGAGGAGATGTTCAGGGTCGTGACCGTTGAATCGATACCTATTTTGATAAATGTTCATTTTTGGTTTAAACTAAACCGAGTGGGTCGTTCAAGGTTATTTTGAGGCATTTCTGTACTTTTCTGGGCTTAGGATTTTTTAAAAAGTGTCTTTATCTCTTATTAGACGTGTGGATGCAATGTTGAGGGTCGTGACCTTCGAATCGATACCTATTTCGACATATGTTCATTTTTTATTTAAACCTGACCTGGTGGGTCGTTTGGGGTTATTCGGGGGCATTTCTGTACTTTTTTGGGTTTGGTATTTTCTAAAAAGTTTTCTTATCTCTTACTAGACGTGTGGATGCGATGTTGAGGATCGTGACCTTTGAATCGATACCTATATCTACATATGTTCATTTTCGATTTAAACCAGATCAAATGGGTCGTTTGGGGATATTTGGGGGCATTTCATTACTTTTTGGGTTTTATATTTTCTAAATAGTGTCCTTATCTCTTATTAGACGTGTGGATGCGATGTTGACCTTTGAATCGATACCTATTTTGGCATATGTTCATTTTCTATTTAAACCAGACCGAGTTGGGTCGTTTGGGCTTATTTGGGGGCACTTTTGTAGTTTTTTGGGGCTGGGTTAAAAAGTATCCTTATCTCTTATTAGACGTGTAGATGCGATATTGAGGGTCGTGACTTTCGAATCGATACCTATTTCAACATATGTTTATTTTCGGTTTAAACCAGAACGGGTGGGTCGTTTGGGGTTATTTTCAATATTATTAGACGTCTGGATGTGATGTTGAGGGTCGTGACCTTCGAATCGATGCCTATTTCAGCATATGTTCATTTTCGGTTTAAACCAAACCGGGTGAGTCATTTGGGGTTATGTGGTGGCATTTCTGTACTTTTTTTGGTTTAGTATATATTCTAAAAAGTGTCCTTGTCTCTTATTAGATCTGTGGATGTGATGTTGAGGGTCGTGACATTCGAATCAATTCCTATTTCAGCATATGTTCATTTTCAGTTTAAACCAGACTGGGTGAGTCGTTTGGGGTTATTTGGGGGCATTTCTGTACTTTTTTTGGTTTGGTATATATTCTAAAAAGTGTCCTTATCTCTTATTAGACGTGTGGATGCGATGTTGAGGGTCGTGACCTTCGAATCGATTCCTATTTTGGCATATGTTGATTTTCGATTTAAACCAGACAGGGTGGGTCGTTGGGGTGATTTGGGGGCATTTCTGTGCTTTTTTGTGTTTGAGATTCTGTAAAAAGTGTCCATATCTCTTATTGGATGTGTGGATGCGATGTTGAGGGTCGTGACCTTCGAATTATTACCTATTTCGGCATAAGTTCATTTTTGGTTTAAACGAGACTGGGTGGGTCGTTTGGTGTTATTTAGGGGCATTTTGCATACCTTTTGGGTTCGGTATTTTCTATAAAGTGTCCGCATCTCTTAATAGACATGTGGATGCAATGTTGAGGGCATGACCTTCGAATCGATACCTATTCCGAAATATGTTTATTTTTGGTTTAAACTAGACCGAGTGGATCGTTTAGGGTTATTTGGGGGCATTTCTGTACTTTTTTGGGTTTGGTGTTTTCTAAGAGTTTCCTTACCAAGAATTGGACCTGTGGATGCGATGTTGAGGGTCGTGAGCTTCGAATCGATACCTATTTCGACATATGTTCATTTTTGGTTTAAACAGTACCGGGTGGGACGTTTGGGGTCATTTGGGGGCATTTCTGTACTTTTTTGGGTTTGGTATTTTTTAAAAAGTATCTTTATCTCTTATTAGATGTGTGGATGCGATGTTGAGGATCGTGACCTTCGAATCGATACTTATATCGGCATATGTCCATTTTTGGCTTAAACTTGACCGGGTGGGTTGTTTGGGGTAATTTGGGGGCATTTCTGTACTTTTTTGGGTTTGGACTTCTCAAAAAAGTGTCATTATCTCTGATTAGACGTGTGGATGTGATGTTGAGGGTCGTGACCATCAAATCGATACCTATTTCGGCATATGTTCATTTTCGGTTTAAATGACATTGGGTGGGTCGTTTGGGGTTATTTGGAGGCATTTTTGTACTTTTATGGGTTTGGTATTTTCTAAAAAGTGTCCTTATCTCTTATTAGACGTGTGGATACGATGTTGGGGGTCGTGACCTTCGAATCGATACCTATTTTGGCATATGTTCATTTTCGTTTAAACTAGACCGGTGGGATGTTTGGGGTTATTTGGGGGCATTTATGTACTTTTTGGGTTTGGTATTTTCTAAAAAATGTCCTTATATTTTATTAGACATGTGGATGCAATGTTGAGGGTCGTGACATTCGAATCGATACCTATTTCGGTATATGTTCATTTTCAATTTAAGCCAGACAGGGTAGGTTGTTCGGGGCTATTGAGGGGCATTTCTGTACTTTTTAAGGTTTGGTATTTTCTAAAAACTGTCCTTATCTCTTATTAGATTTGTGGATGCGATGTTGAGGGTCGTGACCTTCGAATCGATACCTATTTCGACATATGTTCATTTTTTATTTAAACCTGACCTGGTGGGTCGTTTGGGGTTATTCGGGGGCATTTCTGTACTTTTTTGGGTTTGGTATTTTCTAAAAAGTTTTCTTATCTCTTACTAGATGTGTGGATGCGATGTTGAGGATCGTGACCTTTGAATCGATACCTATATCGACATATGTTCATTTTCGATTTAAACCAGATCAAATGGGTCGTTTGGGGATATTTGGGGGCATTTCATTACTTTTTGGGTTTTATATTTTCTAAATAGTGTCCTTATCTCTTATTAGACGTGTGGATGCGATGTTGACCTTTGAATCGATACCTATTTTGGCATATGTTCATTTTCTATTTAAACCAGAATGAGTTGGGTCGTTTGGGCTTATTTGGGGGCACTTTTGTAGTTTTTTGGGGTCTGGGTTAAAAAGTATCCTTATCTCTTATTAGACGTGTAGATGCGATATTGAGGGTCGTGACTTTCGAATCGATACCTATTTCAACATATGTTTATTTTCGGTTTAAACCAGAACGGGTGGGTCGTTTGGGGTTATTTTCAATATTATTAGACGTCTGGATGTGATGTTGAGGGTCGTGACCTTCGAATCGATGCCTATTTCAGCATATGTTCATTTTCGGTTTAAACCAAACCGGGTGAGTCATTTGGGGTTATGTGGTGGCATTTCTGTACTTTTTTTGGTTTAGTATATATTCTAAAAAGTGTCCTTGTCTCTTATTAGATGTGTGGATGTGATGTTGAGGGTCGTGACATTCGAATCAATTCCTATTTCAGCATATGTTCATTTTCAGTTTAAACCAGACTGGGTGAGTCGTTTGGGGTTATTTGGGGGCATTTCTGTACTTTTTTTGGTTTGGTATATATTCTAAAAAGTGTCCTTATCTCTTATTAGACATGTGGATGCGATGTTGAGGGTCGTGACCTTCGAATCGATTCCTATTTTGGCATATGTTGATTTTCGATTTAAACCAGACAGGGTGGGTTGTTGGGGTGATTTGGGGGCATTTCTGTGCTTTTTTGTGTTTGAGATTCTGTAAAAAGTGTCCATATCTCTTATTGGATGTGTGGATGCGATGTTGAGGGTCGTGACCTTCGAATTATTACCTATTTCGGCATAAGTTCATTTTTGGTTTAAACGAGACTGGGTGGGTCGTTTGGTGTTATTTAGGGGCATTTCTGTACCTTTTTGGGTTCGGTATTTTCTATAAAGTGTCCGCATCTCTTAATAGACATGTGGATGCAATGTTGAGGGCATGACCTTCGAATCGATACCTATTCCGAAATATGTTTATTTTTGGTTTAAACTAGACCGAGTGGATCGTTTAGGGTTATATGGGGGCATTTCTGTACTTTTTTGGGTTTGGTGTTTTCTAAGAGTTTCCTTACCTCTTATTGGACCTGTGGATGCGATGTTGAGGGTCGTGAGCTTCGAATCGATACCTATTTCGACATATGTTCATTTTTGGTTTAAACAGTACCGGGTGGGACGTTTGGGGTCATTTGGGGGCATTTCTGTACTTTTTTGGGTTTGGTATTTTTTAAAAAGTATCTTTATCTCTTATTAGATGTGTGGATGCGATGTTGAGGATCGTGACCTTCGAATCGATACTTATATTGGCATATGTCCATTTTTGGCTTAAACTTGACCGGGTGGGTTGTTTGGGGTAATTTGGGGGCATTTCTGTACTTTTTTGGGTTTGGACTTCTCAAAAAAGTGTCATTATCTCTGATTAGACGTGTGGATGTGATGTTGAGGGTCGTGACCATCAAATCGATACCTATTTCGGCATATGTTCATTTTCGGTTTAAATGACATTGGGTGGGTCGTTTGGGGTTATTTGGAGGCATTTTTGTACTTTTATGGGTTTGGTATTTTCTAAAAAGTGTCCTTATCTCTTATTAGACGTGTGGATACGATGTTGGGGGTCGTGACCTTCGAATCGATACCTGTTTTGGCATATGTTCATTTTCAGTTTAAACTAGACCGGGTGGGATGTTTGGGGTTATTTGGGGGCATTTATGTACTTTTTTGGGTTTGGTATTTTCTAAAAAATGTCCTTATATTTTATTAGACATGTGGATGCAATGTTGAGGGTCGTGACATTCGAATCGATACCTATTTCGGTATATGTTCATTTTCAATTTAAGCCAGACAGGGTAGGTTGTTCGGGGCTATTGAGGGGCATTTCTGTACTTTTTAAGGTTTGGTATTTTCTAAAAACTGTCCTTATCTCTTATTAGATTTGTGGATGCGATGTTGAGGGTCGTGACCTTCGAATCGATACCTATTTCTACATATGTTCGTTTCGATTTAAACCAGACCGGCTGCGTCGCTTGGGGTTATTTGGAGGCATTTCCATACTTTTTTGGGTTTGGTATTTTCTAAAAAGTGTCCTTATGTCTTAATAGACGTGTGGATGCAATGTTGAGGGTCGTGACATTCGAATAGATACCTATTTCGGCATACGTTCATTTTCGGTTTAAACCAGACCGAGTGGGTCGTTTGGGGTTGTTTGGGGGCATTTCTGAACTTTTTGGGTTGTGTAGTTTCTAAAAAGTGTCGTTATCTCTTATTAGACGTGTGGATGCGATGTTAAGAGTCATGACCTTTGAATCGATACCTATTTCGGCATATGTTCATTTTCGATTTAAACCAGACTGGGTGTGTCGTTTGGGGTGTTTTGGGGCATTTCTGTACTTTTTTGGGTTTTGTACTTTCTAAAAAGTGTCCTTATCTCTTATTAGACGTGTGGATACGATGTTGAGGGTCGTGACCTTTGAATCGATACCTATTTCGACATATGTTGATTTTCGGTTTAAACTAGAGGGTGGTCGTTTGGGGTGATTTGGGTGTATTTATGTACTTTTTTTGGTTTGGTATTTTCTAAAAAGTGTCCTTATCTCTTATTTGACGTGTGGATGCGATGTTGAGGGTCGTGACTTCGAATCGATACCTATTTCGGTATATGTACATTTTCGGTTGAAACCAGATCTGGTGGGTCGTTTGGGGTTATTTGGGGGCATTTCAGTACTTTTTTGGGTTTGGTATTTTCCAAAAATTGCCCTTATCACTTATTAGACATGTGGATGCGATGTTGTGGTTCGTGACCTTCGAATCAACACTTATTCCTACATATGTTCATTTTCGGTTTAAATCAGACCAGGTGGGTCGTTTGGGGTTATTTGGGGGCATTTTTGTACTTTTTTGGGTTTGGGATTTTCAAAAAGGTGTCTTTATCTCTAATTAGACGTGTGGAGGCGATGTTGAGGGTTGTGACCTTCGAATCGATACCTATTTTTCCATATGTTCATTTTCGGTTTAAACCAATCCGAATGGGTCGTTTGAGGTTATTTGGGGGCATTTCTGTGATTTTTTGGTTTGGGATTTTCTAAAAGGTGTCCTTATCTCTTACTACACGTGTGGATGCGATGTTGCAGGTCGTGACCTTCTAATCGATACCTATTTCGGCATATATTTATTTTCTGTTTAAACCAGACTGGGTGGGTCGTTTAGGGTTATTTCGGGGCATTTATGTACTTTTTTTGGGTTGAAATTTTCTAAAAAGTGTCATTATCCCTTATTAGACGTGTGGATGCGATGTTGAAGGTCGTGACCTTCGAATCGATACCTATTTTGACATATGTTCATTTTCTATTTAAACCAGACCGGGTGGGTCATTTGGGGTTATTTGGGGGCATTTCTGTACTTTTTTGGGTTTGGTATTTTCTAAAAACTGTCCTTATCTCTTATTAGACTTGTGGATGCATAGTTGTAGGGCGTGACCTTCTAAGCAATACCTATTTCGTCATATGTTTATTTTTTATTTAAACCAGACTGGGTGGGTCGTTTGGGGTCATTTCGGGGTATTTCTGTACTTTTTTTTGGTTGGGATTTTCAAAAAAGTGTCCATATCTCTTGTTAAACGTGTGGCTGCGATGTTGCAGGTCGTGACCTTCGAATCGATATCGATTTTGGCATATGTACATTTTCTGTTTAAACCAGACCGGGTGGGTCGTTTGGAGTTATTTGGGGGCATTTCTGTACTTTTTTGGGTTTGGGATTTTCTAAAAAGTGTCCTTATCTCTTATTAGACGTGTGGATGCAATGTTGAGGGTCGTGACCTTCGAATCGACACCTGTTTCAGCATACGTTCATTTATTATTTAAACCTGACATGGTGGGTTGTTTGGGGTTATTTGGGGGCATTTCTGTACTTTTAATGGTTTGGTATCTTCTAAAAAGTGTCCTTATCTCTTATTAGACGTGTGGAGGAGATGTTGAGGGTCGTGACCTTCGAATCGATACCCATTTTGGCATATGTTCATTTTCAGTTTAAACCAGACTGGGAGGGTCGTTTAAGGTTATTTGCGGGCATTTCTGTACTTTTTTGGGTTTGGTATTTTTTAAAAACGGTCCTTATCTCATATTAGGCGTGTGGATGCGATGTTGAGGGTCGTGGCCTTCGAATCGATACCTATTTTGGCATATGTTCATTTTCTATTTAAACCAGACCGGGTGGGTCGGTTGGGGTTATTTGGGGGCATTTGTGCATTTTTTTTGGATTTGGTATTTTCTAAAAAGTGTCTTTATCTCTTATTAGATGTGTGGATGCGATGTTGCGGGTCGTGACCTTCGATTCGATACCTATTTCGACATATGTTCATTTTTGGTTTTAACCAGACCGGGTGGGCGTTTGGGGTTATTTGGGGGCATTTCTGTACTTGTTTGGGATTGGTATTTTTTAAAAACTATCCTTATCTCTTATTAGACGTGTAGATGCGATGTTGAGGGTCGTGACCATCGAATCGATACCTATTTTGGCATATGTTCATTTTCGGTTTAAACCTAACATGGTGGGTTGTTTGGGGTTATTTGGGGGCATTTCTATACTTTTTTTGGTTTGGTATTTTCTAAAAAGTGTCATTATCTCTTATTAGACGTGTGGAGGAGATGTTGAGGGTCGTGACGTTCGAATCGATATCTATTTCGGCATATGTTCATTTTCGGTTTAAACCTGACATGGTGGGTCGTTTGGGGTTATTTGGGGGCATTTCCGTACTTTTTTGGGTTTGGTATTTTCTAAAAAGTGTCATTATCGCTTATTAGACGTGTGGAGGAGATGTTGAGGGTCGTGACCTTCGAATCGATACCCATTTCGGCATATGTTCATTTTCAGTTTAAAACAGACTGGGTGGGTCGCTTGGGGTTATTTGGGGGTATTTTTGTACTTTTTTGGTTTGGGATTATCTAAAAAGTGTCCTTATCTCTTATTAGACGTGTGGATGCAATGTTGAGGGTCGTCACCATCAAATCGATACCTATTTCGGCATATGTGCATTTTCTGTTTAAACCTGACATGGTGGGTTGTTTGGGGTTATTTGGGGGCATTTCTGTACCTTTTTTGGTTTGGTATTTTCTAAAAAGTGTCATTATCTCTTATTAGACGTGGGGAGGAGATGTTGAAGGTCATGACCTTCGATTCGATACCCATTTTGGAATATGTTCATTTTCGGTTTAAACAAGACCGGGTGGGTCGTTTGGGGTTATTTGGGGGGATTTCTGTACTTTTTTGGGTTTGGTATTTTCAAAAAAGTGTCATTATCTCTTATTAGACATGTGGAGGAGATGTTGAGGGTCGTGAATTTCGAATCGATACCTATTTTGGCATGTGTTCATTTTCAGTTTAAACCAGACCGGGTGGGTCATTTGTGGTTATTTGGGGCATTTTTGTACTTGTTTGGGTTTGGTATTTTCTAAAAACTATCCTTATCTCTTATTTGACCTTTAGATGCGATGTTAAGGGTCGTGACCATCGAATCGATACCTATTTCGGAATATGTTCATTTTTGGTTTAAACCTGGTATGGTGGGTTGTTTGGGGTTATTTGAGGGCATTTCCGTACTTTTTGGTTGGTATTTTCTAAAAAGTGTCATTATCTCTAATTAGACGTGTGGAGGAGATGTTGAGGGTCATGACCTTCGAATCGATACCTATTTTGGCATATGTTCATTTTTAGTTCAAACCAGACCGGGTGTGTCGTTTGGGGTTATTTGGGGGCATTTCGGTACTTTTTTGGGTTTGGTATTTTCTAAAAAGTGTCTTTATCTCTTATTAGACATGTAGATGCGATGTTGAGGGTCGTGACCTTCGAATCGATACCTATTTTGACATATGTTCATTTTTGGTTAAACTAGACCGGGTGGATCGTTCGGGGTTATTTTGGGGCATTTCTGTACTTTTTTGGGTTTGGTATCTCTAAAAAGTGTCGTTATTTCTTATTAGACGTGATGATGCAATCCTAAGGATCGTGACCTTCGAATCGATACCTATTTCGGCATATGTTTATTTTCGATTTCAACTTGACATGGTGGGTTCTTTAGGGTTATTTGGGCGCATTTTTGTCCTTTTTTGGGTTTGATATTTTCTAAATTGTGTCCTTATCTCTTATTAGACGTGATGATGTGATCCTAAGGATCGTAACCTTCGAATCGATACCTATTTCGGCATATGTTCATTTTCGATTTCACCCTGACTTGGTGGGTTATTTGGGCGCATTTCTGTTCTTTTTTTGGGTTTGGTATTTTCTAAAAATTGTCCATATCTCTTATTAGATGTGTAGAGGCGATGTTGAGGGTCATGACCTTCGAATCGATACCTATTTCCAGATATGTTCATTTTTGGTTTAAACCAGACCGGGTGGGTCGTTTGGGCTTATTTGGGGGCATTTCTGTACTGTTTTGGTTTGGTATTTTCTAAAAGGTGTCCTTATCCCTTATTAGACATGTGGATGCGATGTTGAGGGTCCAGACCCTCGAATTGATACCTATTTCGACGTATGTTCATTTACGTTTTAAAGCAGACCGGTTGGGTTGTTTGGGGTGATTTGGTGGTTTTTCTGTACTTTTTTGGGTTTGATATTTTCAAAAAAGTGTCTTTATCCATTATTAGACGTGTGGAGGAGATGTTGAGGGTCGTGACCTCCGAATTGACACCCATTTCGGCATATGTTCATTTTCAGTTCAAACCAGACCAGGTGGGTCGTTCGGGGTTATTTGGGGGCATTTCTGTACTTTTTGGGGTTCGCTATTTTTTTAAAACTGTCCTTATCTCTTATTAGACGTGTGGATACGATGTTGAGGGTCATGACCTTCGAATCGATACCTATTTCGACACATGTTCATTTTCGGTTTAAACAAGACCGGGTGGGCCGTTTGGGGTTATTTGGGAGCATTTCTGTACTTTTTTTGTTTGGTATTTTCTAAAGTGTGTCATTATCTCGTATTAGACGTGTGGAGGAGATGTTGAGGGTCGTGACCTTAGAATCGATACCTATTTCGGCATATGTTCATTTTCAATTTAAACCAGACCAGGTGGGTCGTTTGGGGTTATTTGGGGGCATTTCCGTACTTTTTTGGGTTTGGTATTTTCTAAAAACTGTCCTTATCCCTTATTAGACGTGTGGATGTGATGTTGAA